>NW_003805158.1:79410-79803 GCF_000255335.2 Galendromus occidentalis | reverse complement strand
CGTTGGCGGCGGAGGTCGAGGTCTCGGGGCCGGAGGCTCGTAGCTGGGCCTCGGCCTCAGCGGAGGCACCGTTGGCTCTGGCGGCTCGTAGCTGGGCCTCGGTCTCAGCGGCGGTATCGTCGGTGGTGGGGGTGGAGGAGGGGGTAAAGGTCTCGGCACCGGGGGCGGCTGTGGCCTAGGTGCGGGAGGGATGGGCGGCTCATAGCTAGGACGAGGCCTCGTCGGTGGTACAGTGGGGTACTGAGTAGGTCGCGGTGCCGGTGGAGGCGGTGGCGGCCGCGGCGCAGGTGGTGGCGGTGGCGGCCGCGGCGCAGGTGGTGGCGGTGGCGGCCTCGGTGCGGGTGGGGAGGCTGCGGCCGTGGAGCGGGTGGCTCGTAGTTGGGTCTGGGTCTC
>NW_003805158.1:13633-79390 GCF_000255335.2 Galendromus occidentalis | reverse complement strand
GTGGAACGGGCGCTGGAGGCTCGTAATTAGGCCTCGGTCTGAGAGGAGGAACCGTGGGAGGCAACGGCCTGGGCGCCGGTGGCGGAGGCGGTGGGGGAAGGGGCCTCGGAGCCGGTGGCTGAGGTTCATAGCTCGGCCTAGGCCTGAAGGGAGGATTTGTGGGCGGGGGAGGTGGAGGAGGGGGAACGGGCCTCGGTGGTGGGGGTGGCGGTGGTCTCTCGATCGGAGGCGTGGGCCGTGGCTGCGGAGGCTCATAACTGGGTCTGGGCCTCACAGGGGGAACTGTGGGAGGAGGCTCGTAACTAGGTCTTGGCCTGAAAGGAGGATTCGTGGGGGGAGGGTAGACAGGCTGTGGCGGTGGGGGAGGAGGAGGCGGCTGTGGCCTGAAAGACGGTGAATAGTTGTTCGGCCTTCGCGGCGGAACAGTAGGCCCGGTGCTGGGACGAGGCTGAGGTCTCGGCTGCGGCTGGAATGTTGGCTGCGGAGGCGGTGGCCTGAACGTGGGAGGTGGTGGCGGTGGCCTGAAGGTGGGAGGTGGCGGCGGTGGCCTGGGTGCCGGCTCGAAGGTTGGCGGCGGCGGTGGCCTGGGCGCCGGTGGCTCATAAGCAGGTTGAGGTCTGAATGGCGGAACCGTGGGCTGCGGCCTGGGCGCCGGCGCCGGGGGCTCATACGCAGGTTGAGGTCTGAATGGCGGAACCGTGGGCTGGGGCCTGGGCGCCGGCGCCGGGGGCTCATAGCTGGGCTGGGGCCTGAACGGCGGGACCGTCGGCTGCGGCCGTGGTTGTGGCTCGATCGGCTGATAGTTTGGTTGGGGCCGTGTCGGAGGCACGGTCGGCTGCGGCCTGAATGGTTCGAATGAAGGTTGAGGTGCCGGTCTGGGCGGCGGGCTGTAATTGCTCGGTCGCCTCGGGGGCACTGTTGGATATGACGGCCTGAAAACATTTGACAAATTCTTTAAATGTCGAGGAATCTATATGCATGCGGGACTATTAAGACAGGGAGGAAGGTGCTGGAACGTGAATATATCACGGAGCGATCAGACTCGGACAACTCTTACAAGGATGAGGGATGCAAGATTAAGTACTTGAACACGAAACACAATTTGACGGCTTTCTATTGTGCCACACAGACGTTTGAAACAAGGACAATAATTAACACGCAAGCGAGCAAAACCTCGACAATCGGACACAGCACAGGCAAGTGGAAAAATTGCGAACGCTGTGATGCGCTTACTCAATTGTGTTTTCCTCGGCTAAACCGACATCCGGATCGGATTCGGAATCATTCTCTCCTTCAACGCTGAAACGGTTTATTTGGCTTCATGAATCGAATAAGGACATCTGACTGGGACTCGAGAATGTCCACCCGCAAATCGCTGTCCATGAGCCCCATCAGCGCTTGGAAACGGACATGTGCCAATTACAACGGTCCTCATGGCTCAATCTGATCCAATGACTTCGAATCGAGTTTCGAATCCGTCGCTTCGTCCAATTTCAAACAGTATAGACGCGGTGGGAAGCATGAGGAAGAAGACAATTATTGCTGAAGACCTGCATCAGAATATTGTCATCTAAACCGGGATGGTTTAGGCGGTGCGGGGATTTAAGCTCGTGGATATCCTCGTTCGGAGGACTTATGAACCGATTCTCTGGAGAATCCGTTGATACTGGCGTGAGGCTTTTCTTGCTTCTGGTAGGGACGATCTAACGACTTACACTTCATAGTCTAAGCCTCTGTCCCTCATATAGTACCGCGGAGGGAAATAGGTTTCGTGGCTGGAATCCGTCAAAGTTTTATTGTTTCTATTTCGATCAACATCCAGGATACGCTTCGAATTTCGACCGGAAATTCCGGAGATCAAAGACAATCAGCGTGAGCTCCGAGGGCTGCGACACGCAGCAAACGTGGACCGTGAGGAAGCCCCAAAATAGCATCAACTCCGAAAGCTCATCGCATCGATGGATTTCTTGCTATCCGCGTATCGTCGACTGTGCACTCTCCGAGTCGGGATGGCATCTGAGTCGAAACGATCGTACGGGAGCGACGATTTGACCCAAAAGAATTTCACCTATCGCGCACAGATTCGCGGTGGTCATGGGAAGTGAAAGCTTCGTCCCTCACTTTCTAAATCCTTGGACTGAATACTCTGTCTGAATAGTCAAGGATGCCCGCCAGCCCCTTGCCGAAGTCATCGATAGAGCGTCGTGCTGCGTCTCCGATAGAACAGCCTGTCGCGTTGAATCTCCTGTGTGATTGTACTTCAATACGCCTTGCGGCTTTTGTCGAGCGTGGAAATCGAATATCTCACAGCAGCCGTGAAGTTGAAATCAAGGTCAAGATGCCTGCTTTCGTTGAGAATTTTCATACCTTGGATCATTAGCAGCCGCATGTGGTACCGCGATGGGGTCTTCTGCTCCGGGGATGTAGTTCTGCCACCAATCGACCCACCAGTTGTCGTTATCTGAAGATGATTTGCCGGCACCACGTTTCTGAATATGGTGCTGATGTTCGGGTGACCAAGGTTCGGCTACTATACCCTGGAGAAGCCCTCCAACGAGCACTGCCGTGAGCCATGACTGGAACGAAAATATATCTCGAGTGAGTACACAATCCATCTTCACGGATTCTCCACATTCGACACTAAAAATTCTTCGGAGACGAATTCCCTTGCGACGATGACCCGTACCAAGCCCCCACAGGCACTCGACATTTTTTCTCGCGCATTCAATTGAACTTATATCAATTGAGAATATTGCTCAATATCTAACGTTCAGGAGATATCCCAGAGTCCCAGCTCCGATGAGCCTCCTGGTGAGCTTGCCATGTCAGCAATAAGTCCAATGCAAGGGTGAACGTCTAACGAGATTTCTGAGCCCGAGCCATTTGAACTGGGGCAGACCTGACCATGGGTGGGGAATTCCGTTCCGCTGAATGGGAATCGTTGCGAATGCTGCACCGCTTTCATGGGAGTATGACGTTTGTCCACTTACATACGAGGGCTGATGGAAACCTCACTACTCCTCGTCCTACGGTATTGCCCCATACACGGCGTGACATTAATAGTCTCGACCGCTTCGAAACTGATATCCGAAGAGGCAAACGGCAGATCTGAGTCGTACCGATGGCTGCCAGTATGTAGTCAGCTTGCGAAATCGCTGTCACTGTGTACTTCCGTCACGTTAGATTTCCACTTGGCGCTCGCTCGGTCGCTAGATACTTGGTCTGGGGCAGCGACGACACTTGCAGAGGATTTCACGCTGTTTCCATCATTTCGCTTGACCACAGTGTGAACCCAGTCGTCACCGTCGTCAAAAGATGAATGTGACAAGGAACATGGGTTTTGATTCGACTGCATGCGTGACTGTAATGTTTCGTGTGAATGCTCCATGCCTCAGCCGTCAGAGTTCGGATTCATCACGGAGGAAACTTGAAGAAGATAGAATGCTCGGCTCCGGCATCATCGGCACACCGGGTGACAGCTTAAGTGTTCCTCTCCGGGACCGCTGATCGGTGTTTTCGGCTCCTCGTCGATCGGCTCAAGCGAACTTCAATTGAAATGTTTGAACGACAGGGCGCCGGACGGTCCAATCGGCAAGTTGAGCGGAGACGGGCAAGTTGCAATTGAAGTTCTATTTACTGACACTCTCTCTGAACGCAACATTTTCTAAACAATGCCTCTTCCGCGAACGAGTACCAAACGAGAGTTCTGGCCCAAGAGCTCGACGGCCCTGATTTGCCGATGGTGTTGCGGTCGACAGCATCAGCGACTGTTCTGTTTAACGTTGCGACGTTCCACTCAACCTACCTCGTTAGTCTCGACCAGGGGCCTGGAAGGCGCTACCTTGGACTTTTCATTCACAATTTGTTGGGGCAAGCCGATTGCATCCCAACGATTTCCGGTCGTCTTCCGCCGGAATGTCTCCGCGGAGCCGTACCGGCCCGGACGGCTTCTTCCTCATCGGCAAAGAGCTTGAGCGCCGGCCTGGCGAACTCGCCAACGTTGCTGCTTACACGGCTCAGCAGTCGAGTGTGGAGGAGCTAAGTCACAGCATAACAATCGCTCATCATCACAACCGCACGACTCTGTCAGATAGCTTAATTTACGGAAATCAAACAAACGAGGACAAGATGAATTGCTTCCTCTCTCCATTGAATTCGGTCCCGCAGTGTTTGCCATCTGCAAGGTGATCACAGAATTGAATTGGCACTAAGCGACGCTTTGAATTCAAGTAGAGAACTGAGGCGTTTCAAAGCGTTCCATGTTCAACGTCTTCAGACGTTCTGAACAGTGGCGACTCAGCGTAAACGACTGTCGTTCGTCTGACAGAAGTCCCGCGGTCTGCTCACCCGAAGCTATTTGTACGTCTGTTCGTTTGCATTCGAGTGTCGCTGGCTACCTTGTCCGGAGCGGGTACAAAGAATAGCTCGGAACGCGTTTCTGTGGTGGACAAATAATAATGAAAGCGTCTTAGCGGCCGTTGCCACCGCATGATGCACGACGGTGACAACAGCAATCAAGCGGAGGCGGTAACTGTGAAAAAAAAGAGAGCGACGGACAAGAAACGGCCACCTCATGGTTAGCGACCTCGCCTCAAATCCGTGGCAAGGTTGAATCATCGCGGTATTTTCTGGTCGGTCGTCAGAAGATCTCACTCGTGAGGCTTCTGACATCCTCCCTTCGAGCATCAGGCGACAGCTCAACAATGGACTTTTCTTAACGGACAGCGAATGAGCGTTATGAACAGAAAGTGTTCACGACGTCACAGAAGCCGCCGATCGCTCCCGCGGCTAGAAGCGGGTTCATGCATTCATGTTCCTTCCCACCCCATTCATCCCTGATTGAGCGTCAATTCGAACCCGTGTCCCCGACCTCGAAACCCGAGAATTTTCCGCCTGAAGTTCCGCTGATCGGAGCTCTTCCGCTGACTCAGTTTGAAAATCAGGCTATCAGTGAGCGTTGACCGGCCGTAACACCGTCAGGGAGCCCGTCGAGTTTTTGCACTCGATCTTATCAAATTCAATTATTCCGATCCTCACGTAGCCATGCGCTCATCCTCGAGTGTTTCTGTGGCGCTTAAGCGATTTTTGCCCCGACAATGACCTCGTTTTCACCCCTTGGCACCATCGTCCAGGGTGCCTCGCGCATTGTCTGATGAAGCTCATCAAGTAGCTTTCCTGCGTGTCATTAGAATCAGGGTACTATTCCTTGAGCGCTATCCGTACGCTTTTTTTGCGAAAGCGATTGCGATGTTTTCTCGCTCCGAATGACTGCACTGAGTTGTTCTGTATATTTTTACACTCATTCTGGCAGTGTGTACCTACGGTCCCCAACGGTACCGACGTTGTCAACACTGATGTCTTCAATGCGTGGTCGGACGTCGGAAACTTAATTGTGTACTTAAAATGCGAAGGACTGCGAAAATGGCATCGTTTCCAACTGCAGCCAGAAAGGTGAAAGGTCTCGCTTCTGTGGACCGATGTCATGTAGGAGAAGACTGAAGGGTTACCGTTGCTGTCTTCCATCCAGCTCCCGGGGCTTCCGGACATCAACGACGCAGTCGTCAACGGGAATGACGTGAGCGCCCAGCCGTCTCCGTTTTCTGATCGAGGCAGGGCAGCTCGATTGCTCTGAGCGTCAGCTCTAGAATGCGCTTGAGGTAAGTTGCGGTCGAACAGCATGCACAAGCGAGCGTTGAGAGTCTCATCGTCATCGGTCGACCAAAGTTCCAAAGGACCTAGAGTCCGGACTCCAGTCCGTTAATCAGCCGGCGGGAGACGTCTCACGAATCGATCTGCCGAACCGAATGGACGTTCAGTCGGTCCGCTCAATGATTTCGTTCCCTTTCCGTTCTAAGACCGTCCCAAACCGTTATTCAGCCCCATCTGATCTTCAGCCGCCCTTGAAAGAAAGTCACCCATTCTACAGCTGCTCCGCCGTGTAGAGTCTATCGCTGTCAGAGCGAACTTTTCATTCGACGGCCTCATTGTCCTCTGCAGAAAATCATTTCGCTTTTTTGAACAAAATAGCTCAGTCAGCCATCGAGGTCACGCTCTCATTGCGACCATTCAAATCCGACGTTCAAAACATGGACATCTTACTCTCAACCGAGAGAGAAATCATCTGTTCGAGGAGGAGAAAACATGGACAATTCCAAGCGGCGGCGGTATCATAGACCGTTTCAACTAAGAAAGAACTGACAGAGTTTCTGCTGAGATAAGAACGATATAATTCATGTTTTATGTGAGTCGAGGAAACCTCTCAGGAGAAGATGCTTATAATGGGAGAACGGGGTTACTGCCTACAGTTCAAAGACGCCGATGGGTCAGGCGTACTCGGCCCGTGTACACGGACGTTAAAAACAATGAAGCGCGCGCGACAGTCAAGCAAGCGACCGACCGACCGACAACCAGCTGCGTAACGATGTCGGATGAGCGAACGAACTGGAATCATTCCGTTCCAAACCAGTAAGTTAATTACTCTCCTGTTGCACAAGGAGTGACAATAATTGTCACCGGTGTAAGCAGAGTCTTGTCGACTGCCCCCACCGCCGGCGCCGCCGCCGCAATCGCGACCGTAAACCAGGAGAAGGGAAGGAGCCAATTCAGAAGCTCTCCCTGCATGCTTTCGCTGAAGCCAACACACGTTCATATCTGATATGCGCGAGCTAGGAGACCCTTCACACGACGACATTGTTCAGCTATTCGTTGCATAACGGTTCTTCTTCTTCGGACGGCAAGCGACTTCACGTCATTTGAGTCGTCTTCGCCATCGTCTCACGGAACCACACACAGCTGCTGAAAGATACTCCACCTGACTGACAAGTCCGTCCAACGGCTAAGTTTGCGAGCGGGCTGCGTAAGACAACGGCGGGGAAAAAACAAGAGAAACATAAATTGTCCATCATCTAAGAAGCCCTCCATGACCTTTCGCGGAAGGCAAGTGGACAAATAGGGTGTCGCACAATTATAATCAAAAACACTACATTCCGCAGACAAGCACACACAATCCCATCTCATGAAGACTTTTCCGTTCGCCGAGTGAACCGGGTCAAGCGAACGGAGCACATGAAGATCCGCTGCCATTCGACGAGAAAGCTCTGGGGAGTAACTCGCTCAAGGGAGGAAATAAGAATCCGGCATTTGGCAAAGGACGCGGTGGACAGGGGGCGGCCTGCGGGAATGAGTTCGACGAATGACGTCCCGCACAATGGGATCAGAAGATGGGAATCGGGAATTATCATCAGAGGCTTCGGCACGAGGTCAAGATATTGAATGCAGAGGGGAATTAGGATCGATTTCGTCGACAGGGAGGTATCGAAGCGATTGATTTCGGACCGTGGGTCCCATCCTACTTGACGGCAGCTCTGTGCCGGCAATCGCTCATTCGGGAATATGTTCTCTCGGGTCTTCGAAAAATTGCCGGAAAGTTCGTCACGTCGGTATAGGATCGCTCGTTCCGTCCGGCGGAAGGACGAAGAGATGAGGGATGTGACGTCCGGGAATCGTATTCGCGCCCCTTGACTCCGATCGAAGCTTGCCAACTGTTCTGTCTATCGGAGAGCTCTCCCACGGCTCTTCGAATGATTTTCAAATCGTACGCGTCCGTTTAATTGTCTCGCTGTTCTTCACATCTTGATGAGCAGCCAAGTTTCCCAGAAGACGAGTTGCTTTCAATGACTCGATGGCGATTCGAATGCGGTCTTCGTAAGCCATAGAACGTTCTTTTTCTGAAAACAATCTGTCGACCGGCTGGATCCTCTGAAGCCATCAGGTTTAATCCATGACAAACTGATGTAGTTTCCAGACGAAGACGACACGTGTGAAATCCAGTCGCCGGAGCAGGCCCCCGTGAAGGTTGCATCCAGCAGAGATTGTTTGGGGCAAAGCACACAACAAGGTCAAGCCGGCGCCGTTTTCGATGGAAGGTGCACAGAAAACATCCGATGGGGCCTTTCGCTTACAAAATCGGGGATGTATCTCCGCCACTATCGATCGGATGCTTATCGCCGCCGCCGCCGCCGCCAGTCCTGTCAGAACCGTGATGCAAGATAATTCCGAAAAAGCGTGCCTCCTCGTAGCCACCGGATGCATCGATTCACCACTGAGCTGAATTTCTAACGAGTTCAGCGCGAGCATTCGGAGCGTCTCAGACAAACTTCGGCGGGAGCGATCGGGACCGATCTTTGTTATAGTTCCCAGATTTTCCAGCTGACATCGTCTGGAAAGTTGTTGGAGGTCGCAAGTGTTTCCTCGGAGCGAACTCCTGTTTGTGACAGCTAGAAGCAAGCAAAGTGTCAGCTCAGATAAACCGTTCCCTCACAAGCGAACAAGGAAACGACCGCGAAGGGATGCTGCCCGAGTCTCGGGGCGGTTCGGTCGAAAACTGACTTTGCCTGACACGGCAGCGACGCAGGGTCAAAATCCCTGACGAATCTCGCGAGTGGAGAACGGGGGCATCGCACGAACACACGCACCCGGGGACGAACGGACGGGCGCGCGAACGAGTTCCGAACGAGAGGGTAAACTAACACAAAAGAATCTCATGTTCTTTTCTTAGCGACTCCTCCATTTTGGCGAACGACGGGGAGCGACGGATAGGCAAACCATCCATAGACAGGAGACAATTCGGGAAATACCGGGAGAAAGACGAAGAAAAGGGCCCGTGTCGAAAGCCACACGTCAGCTAAAACAAACAAAGATAACATAGTGCGCGATGCTTCAACGTGGTTTTCGGGTTGAAGAAGATTGGTGACGATACGATTGGGGTTAAAGGCCATGAATTGGTCAAAGCCTCGGTGTTCTACGATTTCATGTGCGACAGCAGCAGCTCCTAACGGCCAGTCGGGCTCTCCGGTCCGATGTCGTTCTGTGGGCCCATCTGTCCGCAAGTCGTCCGTAGATACATCCTATCTCGAATCTATCCATTCGTTCGCCCGTCTGATCGACTGCCTCTCAGCCTATTGACGGGTGGTGGACCCTCGGCCGGCTAAAGATCACATTCTTCGGCTATTACACGATCAGTGGCTGACAGAAAGGAGGGCGTAGTAGCGCGGCATCATCCAGCCCATCCATTCACGACATTCACACGCTGTAATAACCGATGAATGGCACAATGTGTCTGGTCCTATGGGACTCGAGGGTTCAAGGCAAGACAAGTGGTCACCTGCGACCGCTGCTGTCCCATTCGTCGCCACGCGAGCGCACACAGACGGGCATTGTAGCGGATCATTTTGTTTGATTGATGGTCGGTCATTCCTCACAAGCTATTCTAGGATTAACTGATCATGAACTTCAATTGAGGCCAAACTCTTCATGTTTTGCTTTGTCTTGTATGGAGCGGACCATCAGCTGTCTAGCGTAGAGTGAATCATTGAGGACATTCTATGAAGAGAAGAAGACGAAGTACTTATGGTAACGGAAACCTCGTACGGAACGAGATCAAAAATACCGTTCCCGATCAGAGAAGTTTGCTAACTCCCGAGTCACGCTTCCGGATTTGGCTGCTTGCTATGATCGTCCAAGATATTCGGTCGGCCATTCTCCACCTGTCAAACCCATGTTTTTGTCGAGATCCTAATCGAGGGAATCCAAGCCACGAGTTTCCCCGGGAGACCCGGAGGTCCATCAGAGAGCTACGGTGCATCAGCGATATCGAAACGATGGTGGTAGGATTGGGACATCCGGGGGATTTTCTCAGAGATCCCTCGACGCCCTCGCGGACGCCATCAATATGGGAGAGCGCACATGATTTCCCGGCAGAGCGAGCACAGGAAGGACTCTCCGTCTCCTAGCGACGACAATCCTCCGAGAAGGTCTCGGACTTATCCCCGTTCTCTCTTTCTTCTAATTTCTAGGTATCCTCGCGGTCCGCTCAAGCATGCTGAGAACCACATCAGAACCACATCAATGCTTCGAAGTAAACTCACAAGTCTCATGGCTGCGGCAGGTCGTGTCCTCTCTCTGTCTCTCTAAATGGTTAATCCACTTTCTGAATATCCTTTGCGTCGCTCGACTGTCCGCGCACTCCCCCCTCGGGTTCACAAATCACTGTCGGCGGGGTAAGTCCTCGTGTTCCGAATGCACGGAGTTCTTTCTTTCCTCGGGTATGGTGGCGGCTTATCTCGTACGCGCCACTAGCTCACGGACCACATTAGCTGGTAAAGGATACTGACTGTTATATAGATGAGGTCGAGGGTAAAGATGCAGCTAGGGGTGAGCACGAACTATTGCGAGGGATGCCACTACTGTGAGGGGCCTGGATGCCTCCCCGGTGGCCGCAATGGCAAAGGTCGTCGTCGCCGACGATCAAGGAGCCCTTTCTTCTGTCGTCGACGTCGCCGTCTGTGGGATCTTTCCTTCCCTTGCTCGGCTGCCTCAGCGGCGTGCTATCGCACCGGGATGGAAGAACTTAGAAGTTGACACCAGCAACAAAAATTGCACCGCAGTCTCCCATCGAACAGGACTGATCCCATTCAGAAGTTACGTGAGCGTCATGAGAAATTGTCGCGCCGTTATCCCATGCCGGCCGAATCCAGGGCTGCGAGCCGCCGAATGGTGTAACTGTACTGAGACTGAAGCCCTTCCAGAAACTCTGAAGCGCCGTGAAGCTCGACCGAAGTCTCGGACGGCACCAAAAATGATTTTGAGGGTGAGGGGGCCAAGCAGAGATAAGTTTGCAAATATCCTCTCTTTGATCACGCCCAATCAAAACCGAAGGAAGAGCGCAACCTCGTCTCGTCGCATAGACGCTCAAGGAGTTTTACGGGAGAAAATAAGCCCTCGCAATATATCGAAGAAACGAAGCCGATAAAGAACGACCGATAAACTTATTCAAAATCCTCCCCAGAAGATTGAACGCGCTGACCGATAATGTGAATCTTGTCTGATGTCATGGAACAGGATCGTAGTTTTCCCGCGATAAGGGACGCGTTGGGGTTTTTGCGCATTCTTCGCTTCAATTAGTGATGCTCTCGACTCCGAATTCCTTTGTCGTGATTCGACCCATCGGAACCTCACCGAGTTTTTCCGTGAGACGGACCACGGTGGAAATGGAGCGGGCAAATGAAATCCGGAACGATTTTCCTGTCATTCCCGACCCGAGTTCGCGATCAGAACTCAGCTTCCTTGAGTGCACGATTGTCGAGAAGTTTGTCGATCGTATATCACCCGCGTAGCATGAGGAGGAAATTATCGGAAGGGAATCCCGGTCTGAAAGCGAGCCTTCAAGATCGCGAGGGGACGGCGTGGACAAGGTCATTTCGGTTCCCTCAAATCGAGTTTGCCACGCCACTGCGATGAGAAGAGGCGAGAGGCGTGTATATCCTCTTCTGAACTCACCGGATAGGAAGCTAGTATTGACCATCGTCCTCGTACACTCGGCTCCCTGGTTATACGATAAATTGGAAGATGATTCGAGGAGCATCCTGTTCTAGCTTCGACGCATCCCTCAATCGGGTGTCTAATGTAGTATCAATATCGGTGAGCATGATCGACGTCCCGGGCACTTCCGGCTGCTTTCGGAGAAGAAGATGAGCCGCGAGGAAGGAGAATTCGCCCTTCTCGGTCGCTGTCTCTAGAACAGACACGTTTGTGATGAAATTAGGAAGGTTATGAAATCATTGATTAAATTGTTCGGAGCTTGCATCGAGTCGCAAGTCGAGGCGAAGTATAACGTGGGATTTTCGCTTTTTGTCGAGCTTCGGTCGGATCCGGTCGTCAGATGACCAATGTGGCAAGCTACGCTGGACAAGATGGCAAGCGTGAACAGGTCAGCTGTGGACGGAATGGCCAAGAGTTGCCCTTTACCTGGACAATATTGTTCATTATTCAGAACAGGTTCTCGTCAAATTGTCGTTGCTGCAGCCGCGTCTCTGTTCCCGAAAACAGTGACGTCATAGATGATACAGACGAGGTAAGATCATTGTTCGATGCGGTCCCGCTCGTTTGCTCTTGATCACATCATTGCTAGCCATTCATCCGCCAGCGTCCGTGCTCCACACGATCACACAGGTCTCGTCACGAGGGAGGTGGTTCCCCTCAGCGATCATCGGGATCGGATATCCCAATGCGCGGTCAGGGGCGTTCCAAGCCTTCTTCGAAAGGGTTCGACACGACAAGGTTGAAAAGGGGACCCGAAGCTCGAGATAGGGTGCTCGCCGCCACCCGAGCTCCGATCCTCCGGAGGCCGACAGATCCACTTGCTGGTGGGCAGTGGCTGCCATACGGGCGGAGATTCTTCTTTTGGGCATTTTGAATCTATCTCCGGCTTTCGAATACACTCCACCTTCATGTTATGTCGCGTATTTGTGCCGCGGCTTCGGTTCAGCTGCTTGAACCCCGTGCCATTCTCCTCCCGCTGACCAGCGAGAGGAACCGAAACTCCCCGTCTAGAAAATGGAAGCTCAGGAAGTCCTTTTTTGCCGCTCACGCCTTCCGTCCAGACAAACGGTCCTGAGATTCGTCGAATGCATTATGAGATAAGTCTCTCCGCTTTGACTTCTGGCCCGATCAAGTAGGAGAGCATCATCGAGGATAGGCGCCTTCTCCGGTAGAGAGACCGTGTGAGAGTTCTTATGTAGGTACGTATGAATCAGATAGCTATCCCGCATGCGGATCTGAAGTTGACGCCATCTACACAAGGCTCATCAACGGACAGGGTTCCAACCTTACAGACTCCAAAAATAGGAAGCGATCATGCTTTCTCCTCGTGCTTGAATAAAGTTTTTCATCATGACATCTTCCAGCCAAGCGAACAAATACCGACAACGATTAGCGCACTTGCCATGAGTTCGTGTGGAATGAGCTGCTTTGACAGCCGAGCGAAGAAACATCAGCTGCGGATCAGATACGACTGAACAGAAAGACAAACCAATATGTTCGGCCGCTGCTTCCAGAATTCTCAAAAGTAAACGACTTCGCTCAAACCGAAGAATTTAGCGACCAAGAACGAACGCTCGTTCCAATGCGCATCGACAGATTCCCCGAGTGTTGTGAAGGTCTTCGAAGTCCGTAGTAATCTCAATCGCCCTTTCTCTATGGTGGTCCGTTTTACGTGTTCGCGGTTCTCGATATGTCAGATAATCTTTGCCTCTACCCCTTGCATGAGAGCTGTGAAAAAAGAGAGCAAAAGCGTCTCCCCATTTACATGTGTATGGGGAGCGCCCTTGTCTCACTCTACAGTCGAAGACCACCCTTTCTGAGCGATGCCTTGATACCATGAGCTCTGCTCCTTCAAAAAACCGTTTAGCGCATTCAAACGCGAGCGAACCGTTAACGGCATGTCATCCGCTTGTCTGAAGTCTGCTTTGTGCTCGCTAAACGCCACCGTCGCCGTCGGCGTTGTCGACCACTGAGCCTAGGTACCGCAAACGCCACATGACCGGCGCGATGACCGCGGCTGGGGCTGTAAGAAGCACTTCGTGCAAAATCGAAGGTTGTCGCTAACTCATCCCCGATGCCGAGAATCTATGTATGGCTGGATCCTCGATAGACAAGAGAAATGGAACTACCGAAGAATCATCTTCAAGACCGACTCTTCAGTAGAGCGATATAATGGCTGAGCGCCGTTTATACTAAGAGTCCATCCCTGTTTCATTACGATTGCGAAATCAAGCCATAATGTCATCGTTGGCTAACGGGCATCGCGGAGACTCTCACGGCGACCGTTCCTGCCCGATGCGCTGTCCATTCGACACTCGATAGTCAAAGTTCTGTTGTCGGATTTTTTTCGTCGCTGGTGTCACTTCTGCAATCGATCCGCCGACAAACCGATGAAATAACCACTGGACCATCCGACCACCGTTGCAATTGCAAAATATCCTCGACAAGACCGAACTTGCGTAAATACTTTGTGGAGGATCCATATTTCGATAGCTCAGCCCTTTGAGAATCGACACCCCAAGGTGTGCATGCTTGATGCATCGCGAGAAAACGTTACTCACATCAGAAAGCGATGATTCTTCTTCGACAAGCGGCATTCATGAGTCGCGTACATTGATGCGGCTTTCATCATTACTGAGATGGTGGCCAAGTCAGTCCGAGAGGAGTCGTTGTTTTTGTCAATCTGCTCTCGGAAGTTGTTTAGATCTTCAGAAGATAAGGTGCTTTGTAGCAGCAGTACATTTTAGGAAGCGAGCTTTTTGTCGGCGAGTATGAGGAAGAAATCAAGTTGATTCTATTTTTGTTTTTGTGCGGACAATAATGATGATGAATCCCCCCTCGGAGCTCTCTGGTTTCCGTGTCCGTGTAGAGATGTTTGGTACTGATAAGCTATGTCTACCCGACCGAGGAACTCCAGTTCCAATTCGATCCCGACGAATCGCTGCCGGGAGAACTTGGGAACAGATGAAAATCGGCTGCGGATTCATCCGTCTTCAAGACAAAGAGTCGCGCTTTCTCCGTTTGACGAAGACCAAGCTATGACGTAAGAATTGTACGATCATCGAAATAATTGTTCTTGTGAGCGTCACGAGGGTCTTGGATACTCTTATTAGTTCTCCATTGTTCCTCGGATATTCTCATCATTCACCGACACATCACGAAATCTGTTGGCTTCACGTGTGCAAACGGGTCCTGCGCGACGATCGTGGCTCGTTGATAAAGCATAGGCGCGCTCAGAAGGAGCGGGATTACGCGTTTTTATTATGCTCCCTTGATCGGTAATCCTGGTGGTGGGGGCTTTTTACGAGCGCGATAGCCGTACGCACCTCATCTGCCTCATCAGGGGTCCTGGAAGCCGAAATGTGTCTGAAAATGAAAACTGGACTTGAACGAAGACTCGGGGAAACCCTCATTCGAGTCGGGCGTGAACATAAGATCGATCGGATTTGATTCGTGGAGCAGATTGTCCGGGGTCTAAGACGTGTCGTCCGATCGGGGGATCAGGACGATCGCCACCGCCGCGGCAATTGAGGCCGAGCGGGGACGGTCCGATCGGCTCTGACAGCGATCCCGAGATGCTCGGGCCTTTTGGCGATTCCGAAATATTTCTCGGATATAGGCAATTTCTGAAATAATTTGAGAAGACCCATCTTTCGGAAGATGATCGCGAGCTCTTCGTCTTGGGAACAGTTTACCGTCCTTGGTCGGTCATCGTTTACGGTCGATAAAAAAACCTGGGACCGATTCTGGCCGCCTTGTCGCCGATAACAGTGGCGGCATCAGTAGCGTCGGTCGTTGCGGTTAACGCTGAATGCGCTGTTTCCCAAACCAACTCTGTCGCTCGGTGTTAATGAAGAAATGTCGTAGACGCACTTCGTCTGTCAAATCGTTGCCTAACGATGATCTTTCACCTCCGTAAGACGAAACGAAACGCACCCAAACTGCCTGAACGGCCGACCGCCCGACCGACCGGCTGACTGACTGAGTAGATGATTTTCTACATGCCCGTCCGAGTCATTTGTTCTGGACGTCTAGCCGTAGTTCGATCGAGGAGCCGTCCGCCGATGACGCGTTGAAATGTTTGATTGAAATCAGAACGGAACGATACGGTGCTTGCGTCTCGTTGAGGCGGTCGGGTATTTGTTCGCGTCTATTTCTGTTCGGAGAGACGCGTCGTCGACTGCCACTGGCGTATTCTCACCATTGAGTTTCGGGCCTTTGTTGACCGTCTTTTGGATACGTCTCGCAGGTGACCTTTCGCAGGGATCCTCTTAAAATTGTGGTCTGCCACTGGAAGTTTCGCACAAACAGAGTCAGACTGTCATCAGGACGATAAATCCAATCGATTATGCAACGCGCGATGTTGCACGTGAAATTTACCGGTGATAGATTGTCGCTGGAGCAAGATTGTTGGTTCCCTTCCCAACTCGCAAAGGGAGGCAAAAAAAGCATAACGCTCACCGATCGGGAACGACGACGGCAGCAGCTTGGGCGATCGCCTCAGGATGAACGGAAGGGGAGATGAGGTGCTTCTCAGCACTCTTATTCAAAGAGCTACGAAACTCTAGCGAATTTCGTGGTCAGACCTATTTAGCTTTTACATCACGACGATTCATCGGGACTCATGGACTCCTCCATCATTCCTCCGGAGCACATATCGATCACCATGTTTTGTAATTTATTCAATTCAGTGATTTATTTATTCGTCTCCCTTTCAAAGAGACGACCGATTTTTTTCGAAACTTCGCCGAGATTTCTCACCGTCATCCTTGAATGGCATCGACCGACCTCATTCCGAACATTGAGCATTCGATCGATCATAGAGGTGATTCATTCGTCGATTCATTCATTATTCCTTTCGGGAATACTTAGAATTGATTTTCATTGAAACATTACGCTACGCCGCCGGCCCCCCAAATCGAGCGCGCGGGGAATCCAATCATCGAATTAAATAATCAATCTAGAATGGCTTCCACGATTACTCAATGGGACCCCATGCTTCAATCCACAGTCGCACGATTTGAACTTCTGTTTGGTCTTTCCGAGAGAAAAACAAAGATGCTTGACCACGACTGGCATTGAACCTGTCGCAATCAATCTGAGTATCCAGAGAGTTTTTTCTATTACCTACTTCATTTTTTGCTATTATCTGTTGGTTCTTCGCGAGGATTCTGTTGTCTCAGAAGTGTTCCATAAAAACTTCAGTTCTTGCCCCATGACATCAACGATGGCAGCCGCCGCATCATAAACGTTTCCGATCCCTTCGCTATCCGGTGACGAACGGTAAGGTGTCAGATAAGATACAATTGTCGTCGTAGCTGTATGAGGAAAAGGTATGAGCCAGTGAGAGCGGGTACAGATCAAAGCAACGAGTTAGGGAATGAGATGGTAATGGACGGAGAGCCGCGTTCCCCACTACATTATGAAGATGTAGGCATCGTTGGATAAAATGTCAGCGTCTGATTCTATGAAATATTTCGCCACATCCCTTGAACTAGCTGCCGTTCGGATTTGCGGGCCTCTTGCTCCCCAGGTCAAATGACTGCTTGTCAAACGGAACTCTACAAAGCTCTTGAGAATTCCGGGTAAAGGTCAACACGCCCTCCCGTGGCTCCCGCCTCCCCATCTACTTCTAACCCTTGAATCCATCGGAAAACGCTCGAGAGTCTTCTTGATAGAGTTGAGACGTCCGATAAATTAACGTACACATGAATAATAATATCTAAATCGAGGGTAGTAAACTAGCGTTACATGCTCGTTCTCGGAGAAGTCTCTTCGTGTCGTTGCTCATTTTCCACGTTGTTCAGATAAGTTTCACTCGTCTTCCGAGAGATCCGAATTCTGGGTGATTATCGCAGGAGCGTCCTGACGTTGGAGTTTCGCTTCGCTCACTCGACCTCAGTAACGGTCGGATGCCAATCGAGCGTACTCGCACCAGAGAAAAAAATGAGGGGAAGAAGTAGAGAAAGACCCGACTGACCGACCGGCTGAACGAGCGAATGTAATAAATCCCTGAACAAGAATGGGATGACTAGTTACCGCCAGTTCCTTCCCGGGACGTGTCCACAAGGATCACAAACATCTTGAGCCGCAGAACTGCTTTTCTTTTCTGCCTATTGTTCGCCGGTCATTTCTACCCTGCTATCTGTTCAATAGGTTTGACTTTATGCAGCGACATTCAAGGTGTACGTCTGATTTCTGGAAAGAATCGCGCTCTTACCTACGGGATTCTTCTTCAAGTTTCGCTCCATTGAAACTCTTTCAAGCGGATACTCCGTTGCGCGTCACTTTCATTTTTGAGGCCTTCGAAATGAGGACTAAATCCTGTGCTGATTGACTGACCGATTCGGAAAACTGTGTTCAAAGATTGAGCCAACGGAATAGCCTCGTGTTCCGAGCGGGGTCGAAGTCTCGATCGGATTCGCGCCACTACTTCGTTGCCGGCCTAGGCTGAATGCCGAAGCGGACTCGGTGGCCGGCTGCTTCCTGCGGGAGCCGATCCATTGTCGCGAGGGTACTTTCAACGCTCGGGGTCCCTCGGAAGCCCTGCTCGAATAAACTCCGGTGTCGGGGGTACGCGACAGGGACCCGTGAAGCCTCCCGCGGCGCGGCGTGCCGGGAAAGGACTCACGAGGAAGGACGACTGCGACCCGCCTCCGGTTCGTAGGACATCGAATGTGCTCGACGTTCCTTGCGTTCAGATCAATAGATGACCCAGGCTCGCTTCAGAAAGTCTTGACAGTCACTATCGGATGGGGATGAACATGGTTTTCACTCGATCGAAGTCTTGGACGTAGCATCGAGAACGAGCTGTCGATTCTCCAAACGAGATGTGTGCCATCAAAATGATGTTCGACATGCCGGATAGATTCGAGGTATTTGGCAGCGATTCTCCTAGGTATGCATCCATCATTCGGGCTTCATCGAGACATACTGAATGGTAGCAGAAAGAGATGTTGCCGCGCTACTCGGACGAGACTCGGTGAAAAGTTCGACCAGAGTAGGTCTCGTGCACGGACTTGATCATGTTGGAGGCTTCTTCCTCGGGAGGGTGCTGGGTCTGATCCACCCAACGCCGACTCTCCATCCCCCTAGAGAAGGTTCCTGATGATTGGGACCACGACACCCGATCATCAGTGGAATGATGGAGCGCATTCGCTGGGGGCGCAGAACGCTGCCAAGACTTGGACGACTTGCGAGCGGAAGCCTTTCGCCTAAATGTCCGCCTGGAAGATTATCAGCGCTGTGGCGTCGAGATACTCCGCGGAAAGGTTCACGGGAAGCAGATTCCGCTGACGACGGAGCGCCGACGGCCTCGACCGAGTAGATTCAGGTGCGACTCGTCTGAGGACTGAGCCGCGTCTGTCAAATCACCGCGTGCGGAACAGAATCTGCCTCCCTTGACGGAGGGTTGTGGCCAAACGATTGCAGAATAACGGTCCGGGATCTGAGAGCCCCGAGAGCAGCTCAATCCGTTTCCTCGGGCGCTGCCTTATTTGATGGAGTAACCGTGGAGCCGTGGAGGTGCCTGAGGAAGTTTCTCCCGAATTGGGTATTTTCGGACCCACCTTCAGCTCAAGCGTCCCGGGTTTTCAGCATCATTCAAAGCGTAGTACGACCGAGGAAATAATTCAAAGATGACTAGTGGGCAGTCGGAACATGCATACGACAGCCCGGAAAACAAGAAGGTAAGAGCTCTTGATCGGAATGGGCAATACCGCCGGGACGGCTCACGATTCCAGAGCTTGTTGCTAACTCTGATGTTCTCCAGAATTCGTGCTCATCCGCCACAGAACAGATTCCAAGCTCCAAAAAACGGAAGCGTGTGGGATTTTCGGTGAAGAATGTTGATGTGACCAGGAAGTCGAATGCCATAGATTAGGCGTCAAAGTTCATGGAACAGCTTTCTCGATTTCCTGCTTTCCAGAGAGTAATTTCTCCATCAACTAAATAAAAACTCGACGTTTATGGAATGACATTCGATTCTTCAATCCTCGCCAGAATGGCTCGAAAAAGTTCGTTATCATCGGTGCGAGATGACGTTTAAAATTTCTGCATCTGGCACGCTCAACACCTTCTGACTGTCGGAGTCACATTAAGCTGTTTTTCTTTATTTGTGTATCCTTCTCAAGCACATGTACGCAAGCGTGCTCGAGGAGCAAACGATGTGGGAGATTTATATTTTCTGGAATTACTCGGCTGGAAGCGACACTTCAGTTGATTCGGAAACAGTTACTTCACGAGCGCCGAGCCGCCTAAGAACCGTTCGACTCATTTAGGCGAATCTTCGATTCGACCTCGCATGACGAGATTTCCTGTGAAGATCTGCGCGCATCCAAGGTCTCCGGAGAAGATCCGGAGTTGGCATAGAATCGCATGACGATTCGCGCGGCGCCAGAAAAAGACCGTCGATTTAACTGACGGAAAACCAGCACGAAAAATATCGGGACCGGTGTCGCCGTTGAATACCTTCACACTTCTTCACACCGACGCGAGGACCAATATCGCACGAATAGTCGAATGAGTGCTGATTCCGCGGAATTGTGTTTTCGCGCAGAATTTCAAGCGCGTCGAATCTTCTGTTGGCTTTTGTCTGTTAGGACGAGTGAATTTCGGGAAAGGTAGCTAGCGCCTGGAAACTCAGCCCGCATGGCTCACATTCGAACGGCGATAATGTTTAGTACAGTATTGAGCCAATCTGCCGAACTGTCGAGCCTCACGGGGAGCTTTACAGGAGCAGAAAACATTCAATGCAATCTGAGGTCACGTGACCCCGGTATTGGTGTTCATCGGAATCGAACGAGTAGTGATTTCATTAGGAGCGTCGCATCGGATACTGATCGTCGATCTCAAAGCGTGTGCACTTCGGACCCAGTCAGTCAGAATAAAATGTAACACAACTTCTATCACGGTGAATGGCACCGGGACACGTACCTACCGGCAGCGTCGGCGGAAGCTGTTCAGCGTCTGATGAAACCGCGACAACCGCTCGAGTGATCGCGGTTCCCGCTGTGCAAGAGCAACGGGATCCGACATACGCCTGCCTTTTTTTGCTACAAACATCTCGGGTTTCCTCAAATTTGCAAAATCTCTGCCAAAAAAAACATGTAGCATCTTTCACGCAAAACGATGTAAAATCTTTTTTCGCGATGCATCATCAATGCAATCATGCGCCAACTGGTTCGGAGCTCTCGAACTCGAGCGATCGAAACGCATCATTCGATTCGATACAGTAGACATGAATGATGATTTAAGAAAGTATCGATAGTCTAAATATAGAGAAAACTTGTTCGATGCTTCTGTGGCCGTCTCCGGGTTCCACAGAACAATGCTCGTGAGTCGGTGGCGAGGGGGAAAAATCCGACAGGCAATTCCGAATCAATCGGCCAGAGCCCGTCATTTGTCTGAGCTCGCATATCATTCTTCTTGTTCTTCCCCTTAATACCGTAGATGGACGATCTTCCGCTGAAGCGCAAAACGCACGCAGAGTCGGTCAAGGTGAAGCAGACAAGCTCATCGCAACTCTGATCCCGGTCGGAATAATCTCTCGTAGTTCGGAAAACAACATTTTACTCGGACTATGATATTCTTCGCGGACGGATGTATGGGATGATTGTCGTAGGTACTATCTGTGAGTTATATTTTCGTGGGTGGTGAATCAGCTGACCTTCGCGGCACTCGATCAGCCAAACCGTTGTGAGAATTCGATGCAAAAATCTGTTCCGGCTCCGTATCCACGGACTTGTCATCCAAATATGAGGGTACAAGACGTGCACCCGCGCATTTTCGGAAACGCTCAATCAGCTTAGCGGATCTGCGTCGCACGGTCTATTCATCGAATCGAATCTCGTCCTGACTTTCGTACTACGAGAAGAGTGAAGCATCGAAGCGTCAGGTCGTCGTTGGTGGGGTTCGCAGAATTCCCTTGCATTAGCGCTCGAATCCACGCAATAGCGATGGTGATCTTCGACCGACACGAGACTCACTCTCACAGCCACTTTCGGTCAGACAGTATCTTTGTCAGTAAGCCGCCGCTCGTACACCATAACCTTGGCGGACGATAACGAAACCCATAATGCACCGAGAAACTTCTCAAGATGATTCAGTAGCGTGTCGCCGAAGTCTTGGAAACCGATCCTGTGACCGCTTCTGTGAGACAGGGAAAACATCAGAACGCTGCTGATTGAGTTTCGACACTTCCTTTGACAATTCGATCCGACTGTGGACAGTGTGAAGAGCCTTCCTGTGGAAATGGGCACGTGTGAATTATTGAGCCGAGTGAAGAAACAGCTCTATTTTCGGGAATTTCCGATTCCTCCCAAGCCTGCTCATCTCGGGACCTCGATCCACTTTCCTTCTCAGAAGAAGACTTGATTTCGAATTCAGAGGGGATCGACAACTCGTTCCATCCCTCTCTTGGAGTAGGGATACGGGGGCCTCGTTCCCGTTCCCGAAAATCAGTCCTCGGGATGATACATTAGGTAAAGAGAGTAGGTTACAGCATGAGTGAGCACGTTGCCATAGACGCGAATGATGTGTTCCTCGATCGCATCTGGGAGCTCAATTCAGAAAAGACGTTCTTGACTGATTTCTGATCCCGAACGTGTTACAATGATGGTGCAGATTGGGTATAAGAAAAGCCCGCGAGCAGATTAATCGGGAATGGTTCGCTGGTTCGCTAATGACGTTTGTAGTTTATTAACGTCGGCGATCATTCACTATGGAGCGATAGACTTCTGACGTCGGCGCCGAACCTGATCATCATCGCATTCAGAGATTGAAAGCTGAATTAATGCAGGGGCTAAGAACACCGGCGAGACATGGAAATGTACGTGATTGAGGGGTCAAGTGAAGTGTGGGGAGCCAACATCAACTTCAGCAGGTGCCTCGACGACGACGACAACCACCGCAACAACAGCAGCCACGGCGGAATCCGCACACGACTAGCACCAACAACACGAGCAACGGCGGCACGGCGGGGGTCATCGCTTGTTGCGGCCATAAACCCAAGGTTGGCGAGATTTTGGTTTATTCGGCGGCGCACTTACGACATAATGAACTTCAAATTCCCCCCCCCCCCCTCAATGTCGGCGTTACTGTCGTGTTCGTTGCGCTCCTGCGTGGGCACACCGAATTCCTTCATCACAGTGAATACCTATTTTTCCCCGCGTCGTCGGTTTCTGTCCTGGAGTAATTGTGGGATGAACCTCGGCGACAACCCTCTTGGTTGATTGATCGATGCCTGAGTCAGGCAGGCGAGGGATTGACTATGCTGAGCAGATACGAGGATGAATGGATGGATTGATTAATTGTGACAGAGCGCTAAAGGTGTAGGTCGATGATCTCATTTGATGGATGGATGGATCCGAAATCGGCAGGTTGACTGACTGAGTGAGAGGGAAGCCAGACGCCAGACAAACACCAGAAGTGACAGGTTCCTCAGGTCTTAGAGAATTGAGCGATGAATGATTCGATGATCGCAGTCGGGGAATGTCCGGAGCGGTTCGAAATCAAGTAGCTCACCCAACGGCAGCCGAAAACCCTCGAGGAACCGAAGCTTGGGATTCCGCTATTTTTTTCTCTTTTCGATTCCAATGATTCGACCTTGATTAGATACAACCGTCTCAGTGAAAAACGAAGCATTGGTCGCAAGCTCTCGCGTGTTTTTCCCACGTCGACTTTTAAGCGGTTACGCTGCCGCGAATGCACCGTCCGCAGAGAGCTCCATCACGACTCCGTTCCGCGAAAACATATCTCTCGAAGAAGGTATGCGGTCGCGTTCAAGTCCAGCGAAATGAGAATCACTGAGGACTGTCGTCTATCACGCGATGTTCGGCACTGTTGCGGTACGGAGCATAGACGAGCAATGATGAAGAGATTGATTATTCTCGTTAGAGAGCATCGAGACATTAAAGCTTCCTGCTCTTCATTACAAACCAGGCGTAGAGTGAGGACAGCTCTCGAGTCAGTAGACCGAATCGGGCGTTAACCAGGGGTGGCTCGTAGCTTCTAAGCCTTAGCCAAAGCCTAATCACGAAGTTGTGTGGCATCAATGCAACGGAACGTCGCTGATTACCCGTTTTTTGCTCGCTTGCTCACTCAGTCAGTCGCTATCTGCATTCGGCATGCCGGTGCCCGACTGAGAATAGAAGCTCTTCAAAGTCCAATTACGAGCTCGAATCCTTCCATGGCGTGATGGACCGCGTTGCGATACAAGGAATTGATTCTCCCGACTCCTGATGTTCGTTTGTCACTAGTCACTAGCGATATTCAGAGCGGGCGGAGTTCGAACGAGTCACCGCTTCCCTCATGAACTCCATGTCATTTGACGGAATGAACGCGTCACAGAGAAGCATGACTTCCGTTGCGTCACTCAATGATTGAGACGTTGTTCATTATGCTGCGCGACTGGTTCCTTCTCGTCGCCGCCTCAATATCTAGTCACGCTACGGAAATCTATCTGCCTCCAGGACTTGGCACAGCGAGGGTAGATCCCAAATCTCGAGTGATTCCTTATCTGAGCCAGACGACTCATGAGAAAAAAAAAGTTGTGACGTCGAAGGCTTACCCTGTCAACAGCGGACGGACTTGATGCGATCATGAATACTCGCTGCTCGAAGTTGGTGCTTCATGGTCTGTCAGGATCCTCATTCGGGGACTCGGGAGAAATCAGAAACTCAGAAGGGTTATGAATGGATGAACTTACAGAACTCTCGTCATTCAAATGTTATGAATCGATGGGTCCAGTGCTTTTCTAAGGCGAGTGAAAGGAAGCTGCGCGGGTGTTTCTGGAATTCGACAAGCACTGGATCTTACCAACCAACGGTGTCGAATTACGTCGTCACTCACCGGCCGGGAGGAACAACAGAATCGTCTGCGGCGGCAAGAAGAACGAAATTCCGAAATCTCCGCGGGATCCTGCAACCTAAGGACCATCTTATGATATACAGAAGAGTCTCGAATCGCGAGGATGCGACACATTCGACACGATGTTGCTAATCACAATGTGGGAGGAGATCCATATGATGGCCTTCCGCGGCCTCATCGTCTGTTCCGGTAGAGCTGAGGTCGGAGCCATCCTGCGATCCCTGGTAGCTCTTGACCCTCAAAATTTTTGGCAATTCCAAGGAGTCTTCGCAGGAACCTTGTGGAGCGGCGCGGCTCCGTCGACGTAATTGTTCGAGAACGGACTTGTAATCGTGCGCCCCTCATCCTCTCCGGACGAGACGCACCGGTTGGAGTCAGTTTCCAATGAGAGGAAACGCAGCTTCGGTTGAGAGTGACGCAAGGAAGCGTACGCGCACGACCTTCAATCTACTCCACGTACATTTTATATAATAGAAATATGATCCTTGTCGAAGCGTCCTCCAAGCTTGAGAGACCCGTGCGCGCTTTGCCCGGGCCATGTGTGCCAGCTGCCCTCTATCAAGTGCGTTCCTACCTCTCGATCGATAGAGAACACCGGAGAGAATTAAAGTCGCTGCACTCTATACTCTTCCCTGCGCCCACGAAATACATTTTGATATCCTCCGGAAGATTCTGGAGCATCGTATATCATTCATCCATTTGTGCACGTCGAGCGAACTTCGCAAAATCGGTGCTTCAATGTCTTAGAGTGTTCTCGAGCTTGAGCTTTCCGACGGCAATGGAACGGTTGAAGTGAAACTCGGTCCCTCTTCATGTTCAGTCGAGCAGCAAACTAGATCGAACTTCGCATCCTTTTCTTCGTCCGCGACCTATCGGAGCTGAAGGATCCACGAGGTCATCTATCCTCCCGACCCAGCCAGAGGTGGGTTTCGGTTCACGCGCTTCCCGAAGAATCCTCTTCTGAAACCATTGATTATTATGCTTGTAATCTCAGAAAGGATACGCTGTATGCTCTCCCCAGATCGTCGGTGATGTGGCAGGATTCGATGGCTTCTGGACGATCGAGTCGGAGCAAAAAAAGCCACGATTGCCTTTTCGACGGGTAATTCTCCCTTAGGAATCTGGCCTTCTAAACTCTGAGCAATAAGAGATTTTTTCGATCTCGACGAATTATTCCTGTAGCCATTGTGAAGCATTCATCCCATGATCCTCCATTGACAGCGCGCTTGTGAACGGTCATTCTACATTGAACGTCCCGAACAATTACGATCGCCGACAGTGGACCGATATCGATGCATCGAGTTTTGCTAAAAACACTTTCAACCCCATCCGAACGTTTGTCGAGGATCCCGACCTACAACCTAACCCTGAGAAGAATGTCATCTCATTGTCCATCGGTGGGTTATACATAACGCTGGCGGTGCCCGTGAGGTGTTCGGGTCCCTTTGACGACAGAGTATTCAGAATGAGGGGAGAATCAAAGTGACTTTCCCAGGGATGACGAACGACGCGACGCTCACTTTCAGGCGATCCGACGATATTCGGAAATTTGGAGCCCTGTAAAGAGATAATCGATGCTGTACAGACAAGTCTCAAGAGCATGAAATGCCATGGGTACATCCCGAGCGTCGGTACGCGCGACGCTCGTCGGGCAGTCGCTCGATATAGTTCGATAAATGGACTCGAAGTCGATCCAGCCGTGAGTCTTCACAATGGATTGGAGTCGGAATTGCGGCTTCGATCGTTTCCCCGTTTAATACCTCGTTCCGGATGAGTGATCTCTGGAGACGAGAGTTTCCAGTACAATTAATTTACCCCATGACGAGCGGGGGTGATTTCTTTCAGGATGTAATTCTATCATGTGGAGCATCGCACGCGCTGGAAATGTGCGTGTTGTGCTTCTGCGATCCTGGCGAGAATATATTGATCCCGAGACCAGGATTCTCTGTTTATAAAACGCACGCTGAGGCCGTAGGCATCGAAACAAAGTTTTACGATCTCGATCCGACGAAGTCATGGCAAGTGGACCTACACAGCCTGAGGTGAGAGATGGTTACGACTTTGAAGTCTGCCTCGGAAACTCCGGGCGCAGGCCGTTACGGGAGGAGCAGCAGGCGTTATAGGCAAGCGGCCACAAGCCAAGTAGGCGGAACATCAGCGTCTGAATCGTAGAGCCTCTTTCCAGGTCTGCCGTGGACAACAAAACGCGCGCCATTCTTGTAAACAACCCCTCAAACCCATGTGGCAGCGTATTCAGTAAGGAGCATCTCCGAGACATCCTGGAGGTCGCGAGAGAGTTTCGCTTGCCGATCATTGCTGATGAGATCTACGAGCACTTCGTAGGTGGACTTGATTCGCTGCAGATAGATACTAATCAGGTGGGCCTGCGAGGCTCTCATAAGGACTGTCGTCACTCCGCGAAGCTTCAGGTTCATCATCGAGCGAAGATGCGCTATGAGAGCGAGCTGAGAGCATGGCATGATTCGACGTTGTATCGTGGAAGCATTCTGATCTTTTCTTTCGATCCATGGATCCTGTCTGTATGTAATCCTACTCTCATGCTTTGACGTACAACCCTCGAGTCGGACGTTCGGTCGGTCGCTCACTCACTCTTTCGGGAGCTCACTCGATCACATCCAAATCGACACAGGACTCCTCTATGCGACTGACGGAATCATGTTTCTAACTTTCATTAGGGGCTTTTCTCTGATTACATGACAGGCTTCATCGCTGTACTGAAGCTTCCAGGAATCGGAATCATAATCGCTTTCACCGAACAATCCTTTCCCCGTCCCGTTTGTACGAGAATCTCGTCCATTTTTCAAGGTATTCTCTGGTCAAACTTACCACCCCCTGGCGTCTCTTACCAACGAGGTCCCCATCGTGTCTTGCTCAGGGTTGACGAAAAGATTCTTGGTCCCCGGTTGGCGAACTGGCTGGATTATTGTTCACGACATAAATGGAGCTCTTAAACCTATCAAGAAAGGACTTGTGGCCCTGAGTCAAAAAATCATGGGAGGTAAGCTCTTCGTCGGGGACATGCTCGTCCGACATTTAAATTCCATACCATTCCGAAATCATCCAGTCGTGACTTGACATTTTTGAGGCATTATTACTTGGGGATGATTTTCTCTTTTCGGTGCTGAAATATATCTTTTCAGGAAACGCCCTGATCCACGGTGCTATCGAAAGTATTCTAGAAAAGACCCCTCAAGCCTTCTTTGATGCGACGGTCAAAGTAGTTGAAGTAAGAACCCTGGTAGAGAATGGACGCTCAGGAAGAGGAAAGCGACTAACTCCTTGATTATTCACCCATGCGCTCGGGGTAGAGGCGACGACGTTCCTTAATATTCTCTTAGGAAGGGTCGACGAGGAGGATAAGGAGGGCGTCTTGAATTCCACTTCAAGCCCCCTTGCTAGAGGACGAGCGTAGCTCATGTCTCCTCGGAAGGTTTCCTCGGGAACAAGCCGTGGCGTAGAATGTTCAACTTTGAAGTCAGAGGAAAACTTTTCCGGACGACGACATCGCGGACTATGAGATACCAATTCGAGATGCGTTCGTGATTCGTAGATCTGACCACCCCTTCATTCCAGGACAACGCTGTGTTGGCTTTCAATGCTCTCTCCTCTATACCAGGACTCAAGCCCATTATGCCCCAGGGAGCTATGTACATGATGGTGAGTTTCTCATGCCTATGCCCAGACAAAAATGTAGTGTGCTCATGAAGGCTTGCAATCATCTTCAGGGATGCACGATTGATTTCTAACGGGAGCGGGACTCACAGGTGGGCGTGGATCTCGAACGCTTCAAAGAGTTCCCGGACGACACTGCATTCTGTAAAGAGCTCTTCAGACAAGAGTCGGTCTTCTGTATGCCCGGTATGGCGTTCAGCTACCCGAATTACTTCCGGATCGTCCTCACGGTCCCACGGGAAATGATACTCGACGCGTGCGACCGGGTTTCAACATTTTGCGAAGAACATGCCAAATATTTCTCGTGAACGTTGCGAGCTCAAAGTTCGTGCGCACAGCCCGATTCGTGTGACGGGACGGATGCACCCCGCGGCTGCTGATGAAGCCCAAGTCGACCATGACCAGAGAAACTGGATGATCAGCGGAGAGCCTCAAATTCTGCGATTATCGAGGCATTCCGCGATTTTCTCCTTTTTAAAAATGATACTCTACTCCAAGGCGCCAAGCTTCGTGAGCAGTCAAAGTCGTATCGTTTTATTTAAAACAATCTTTGCCAGAGCAATTTTTCTCGCAATTGCTTCAATAAAGTCGACTCGTCGTTGGACGTATGTGTTCTTGATAGTAGGTCGACAAGCTTACGATTCGAAGAATGGGCTTCGCAAGCAGTGCTCATCAAATTATTTCGAAGTCATGTCAAAGTTTCTCCTCGCTGAACCTAGCTCAGTTCGGACGTAAACAAATAATGTGGTCGACGTGTACCGCAACATCGATCAAACATTTCCACAAGCGAATGTCCTTAACGAAAGCAGCAGTTCATGAGGACAAGATTTGCCGAAACTTCAAATTTTCTTCCCGGAACGTGCTTCGTAGGGCTAGAAAGGGCTTTGTTCGACCATTGCGCGATTTATATACCCGACTTTCGCTTCAGAGCCGAAAACCACCACGGCTTCCAGTGGGAGATGATCCGCAATCGGGTCATTCGCAATCCCAGAAAAATTCTAGAATTTGTCGCCATCGGAATGCCTCCTCCGCTACCTCAAAAGCTCATCGAACGTAGACCGTCGAGAAGCGTCTAATCGCCCTTGAATCTCATGACAATCGATGATTCTGACCCGCTCAGCATCTATGTCCCAGCTGGCTGTTTAGAGAAATCGCTTCCATGAGCGGACGCGGGGACGATGACACCCCGGAAAAACAGGGCTAGGATGCTTCGCTGGAGACCGAAGCTTCCTTGCCGGTTTACCACCCGCGACAACCCCCGAAAAAAGTAGAAGGGCTAAAATCCAATTTGGCAACTCGCTCCTATACCAGGCAGGGGCTATAGCCCCTGCAGCCGCCCCTCCGCCCCTTCTCTTTGTGTACGCACCCGATCACCGCCCGAGCGCTCTCCCGACACGGTCCGCCAGTGCTCAAAGGGGTCCCCTGAAAAGATTAGTGAGTCGGTCTCCGAGATCTGGAAACCGAGCAACACCAGAGGCGCTTTAAACGGAGACATGCGCTTACGACACGGGCTCAGTGATGTCGCGACGGCTTGATCCCGCTAGCGTGGTAGAGGACGGGTTATGAGAGAGAATTCCGGGACGGCTGAGGGCAGTGGCGGTTCCCGATTTTTTTCGCGAGGGGCGGTCAATGTGTTCCAGGCGGGGGAGGGGCACGGTTCAGCTCCGTCAGCTCGTTCAACATGGGAAGCATGGGCAATGCTCCCCAGACTGGGGCGAATGTCCCGCTTGCGGCGTGAGGCCCCCATAGGAGCCTTTGAGAGGTGAGGCGCGGTGGGGCGTGATTTGACACTGACGACGAGTGGGGAAGGGAAAGTGAGGGGAACACTGGTATTCATGTGATATAATTCGCTTTGATCTGGGATTGGGGCGAGGGGCACGTGAGCATGCGAGACCACTGATAGATTTCGATTCTATTCTATTCGAAAATCCCGTACAAGAATAACGGTTCCGGAGCGATCTGCGGATCAAGTGCCAACAATAGCAGACCGGCTCGCCACGATTGCAGTTCGATATCCCGATGATGGAGACATCAAGTCTACTCATTTTCTGTCAATTTCCGCAAAGGTGAAGATTGCGGAATGCCTCCTGCCCCGACTAGTAATCACCTGAATGTTATCGAGCTAGTCGGATGCATCGCTTCAAAGATTGACCCGGGAGGTCTGAACGGATGGTGGCCATATTTTGACAGGACGCCAATGTCCAGTGCTCCCAGTTGGCCGTGATGAGGAACCGGTCCGCCAGAATTCTCTGGACAAATGTGATTAGACCCACCGTGGTAAAGCATGCGAAGCAGACATCCTTGGGGGTCAAGGGTGAAGGATGAGCAGCCTATGCTTGAATCGATTGATTGCCAGATAAACCCCAAAATGTCTTCGGGGTCGAGGCTCAGGGGGTCCACTCTGGGCCACGACAAAATCCTGTTCACGAGCGACCGTGTGCCAACTCAAATCAAAACGGTCACTGCCGTTTGTCTTTACGACAGGCGTCGACCATTAGCATCAGATCCCTCTACGAAGCGGCGCTGCGTACCTACCTTGTGGTCATAAATCAAGTTCGACAGGATCCTGCGGAAGCATTGGCACTAGATCAGGCGCGACGATTTCTGTACAGCCACTCCGGTTGGAAAATATTAATATAAGTTCGCGGTCAGAAAGATCAAGTACGGCGACACTGGCCCGGAAGAATAAATGGAATCGAAAGACTCGACAGACTTTGAGAAGGAATAATGGGGAAGAGACATGAAGGACGCCGGAAAACGAAAGATGAACAAGTTCTTCCTTTTTTTGGGGACGGCAGTGACTCATGAGAACCCATATTAGATGGAATCTTGAGGCAGAAAATCGGTCCTCCAAGGTCGAAAGGTGAAGTACGTTGATCCGTAGCTCGCTTCATGCAATCAGTAAAGTTGAGAACAATTCACAGTATCATTCACTATGACCGCTAGTCGTTTCAGGCCCTCATCCGGAAACTTTGGGAAAACAATTTCCTTATTTCGACTAACAATCACTCTGCCGGACGGTTTCACATCAATCACTCCTCTGGTTTCTTGGCAGTCGGTCAGGTCACCATGCGTACACCGGAACCTTCATACGGCCGCCAAGCATCGGAACTCTATTGATCCGACGACGCTTCTCGGTGAGCATTTCTCCTTCATCTTTTTATCGCCGCCTATATTCTGGAAAACAATGGGTTACGATTTCAGAGGGTCTTCAAGGAATTTTTATACTTGAACATATAAGACATTTACACCAGAAGCGCACATGACGGAGCTCTTGTCTCGAAACTGTTCTCTGCCGTGTTCTGGGGGCTGCTTGGCTGGGCTTAGCGATTCACGCCATGAGATATGACTCAGTCTTGGTGTTCGGCGTTCGAAGTCGATGCCCAACCCAGAAATAATTTCTATATTGCAATTCCGATGTGTTCAGCGGTAAGATGAGGATGTTCGCTCAGGAAGAGCCAAGATTCGGGTTTTCGACTTCCGGGATGAGATTATCAGCGTGGATCTGCTCCTGAAATCAGGGAAACTACCACGGATTCATCTAATTTTGCACGAGCGGTACAATCAGGCCGTGAACTTGGTGATGAGTGATGACCGAGGATGATTGGAGACATGAAACTGTCGGTCATATAATCAGCAAACAAAGCGGTCAGAAGTCTGCTTCCCTGAGTTCTTGTCTGTGAACTATCCATGGAGTGAGGGGCTATTTTCCCGGAACTAAATTCCGCAGCCTCTTCTCGATGGCCGTCTTGTTCTGCGTGAAGACGAGAATTGCTGGGGTCCAGCTGTCGCCGTTCTGTGACCAGACAACTTGGCGATGTTGTGGCTTATATGTATACGTTCTGTCGGGTTAGTCGGGTATATGAGAAACGTTGTACAAAAGAGAAACGAGGAAAGCCTCCGTGGCGAAAACGCCGATAAGGGACGCCGCTGGCCACAGCAACAAGAATAATATAATGCGCCTGGTAATAACAAAGTCTGTTACCCACCAGGGGAAAAGAAAAAAACAACGTCGTGGAAGAGACTTCCACGCGCCGGCCACCCTTGAGAAGTGGAAATGGCCAGGAGGATTTTGCGCAGCGGAAACGGGAGATGTTCCCAATCAGATGCTTGAGCGGCGAACTATACACAAGACCAGCATCAGCGTAACAATCTCCACGGTGGTCCTCAATCGAGATCATGCGGGACACATTCATGGAATCTATGGAGAGGCAATAGATCGAACTGTCTGCGAAATAATCAGGGTTTCGGGGGACCTCTCGTCGACTCCCAACTCTCGTTATGATCGCTGATGCTCGGGAGAATTCCGGACCAATCAGTAGATCAACCTCCAATCTGAGGAGTCGCAGTACAGCTAGAGGTATTCATCGAGGGTTCCGAGTCAGAAAATGGACTACATCGACCGAATGGAACCTCATTCAATATCCGACGAAGCCTCAAAGAGCTCGATCCAGAGAAATACAGCAGCGAACTCTGGGACACTATGTATTTATAAGTATGAGATTAAGCACCATCCCTGCGTATTAGGCTCAGGAAATCCGGATCGTTATGCGACCATAGTCAGGAGCTCTATGTATCGAGAAGCTATCAGCTAGAGATGAATAGCGCTCTCAGTGTTGGTCATGCTCTCGTTCCGGCGGATCAATCTCCGACTCGTAGAACGACCGAGGCTGCGAGTTCGGGAAATGCGATAGAAGTGGTACTGATTTTCTCACGGTAGTTACCCGAGTCGGAAGAAAACAAGTCTCAATCGCATGCCGCCAAGGAGACCGTGCGAATGTTGACTTCGGGACGCTGCCTAATTGACTCCAACGTTCGCTCAGAAGTTCTCCAAGTTCACGAGGAGGTGACTCATCGAATACTTGGCAGGCTAGTAGTTGATGCAAAAAATGGAAGGAAAGTTTTCTTTATTATTTTTTCTCGACCAACAAGGCGCACAAGGGGGAACAAAGTGCGGGTTTGCTTTGGGATATATCTACCAGTTGTCAGCATTACCAGTTTCGGTGTGTTAAGTTGGGGAGGTCAGGGTGGCAAGGCAAATCACCGCTACCCTCTGACAACAAGAAAAAATCTCGTTGCAAAATCTTGCTGCCTTTGTTAAAAATTTCTCCCATGGATCCGAAGCGTGTTCAGCAGGATCTTGTGCATTTGATGTAATCGTCGACTCGTATCGACTTCAACGGGATGTTTTGGTACGTTGAGAATACCACATGTAGCTCCGAACATATAACGCTTCGGTCGAGCCTAACGTGAGATATTCGTAACCATTCATCGTAGTCTTGGTTGCATAGCCTTGAATAGTCTCCCAAGTTCCCTCATGGTTCCGATACAATATTTCTGCTCTCCCCTAAACACCACTTGATGCCGCAATTCAATAACTTTTCGAGTCTCGATGGATTTTTGTCCGACAAGTGCAGCTCTACCCCATGCTCGGGGGTCCACAGCGAAGCCTTCCGCAGTCGAATCCCGTCCGATGTTGCGGTCAGCGCACCATGCGGACGAGCGCCAAGCGATCGTGGTGAGCGGTTTTCCAAGTGAAAAAGAACTTCGCTTCGGTTTAACATGATGGTGAGGTCACGGCTCTGCAATTCGTTAACTAACTGCCGAAGGTTGTTTTCGACCCATCGAAACTTTCAAGAACCTGTACGCTGGACCAGAACCTGTTACCCTCGCGCGATAGAAAGTCGACCGCTAATCCTTTTTTTTCGCGATCATATGCAGAATGTGATTTCATCTTAAGAAGATATTCCCCAATTCTCAACGATGCCTAGGGATGATATTCGGAAACGCTGAAAGTTACGACGCGGACAGCTCGCAAGCGGAGTTTGTTGCCAAACGGAGTCGTGAGTCGCGTTTGAAATCACCGTTCCAGTAGAACAATGGGTTCCGCCAAGTCCGGAAGATGACATCGGATCACTGACATAGTACTCCACCCGCATGTGAGAGTTCCAAGCGAAAACTCGATCACCGATTTCAGCGAACGCCTGCGCCCCCGGACGACAGAAAGCTTTTTACTCATTTCTCGTAGTTCTTCGGAAAATCTTCGCCCGAGAGAGCATTCGCCTTGTCGACTCCGACTTCCGGTGGATACAGATTGATTCGGCGAATGTTTATGAGACATGAATGAAGGACCCGAAACGTGGTACGCATCGAGCGGTGAATCTGGGCTGAGCTTACCTAATTAGTTTATGGAAGCTCCGAGAATAGCCACGCAATCATGATTCTTCGAATATGATCTGGACGACAAAGATCTCCAGAGGAACGAGGAAGACGGAACTCTGAGTCAGGTGGCCCGATTATGCGCAATCCAGGGAATTGAACCGATCATGAAAATATATGGAGCGCTTTCGAGACAAGTCTCGGCGCACGTCACGAGACTTAGTCGAACCCAAGGCCCAATCTCACTCTGCAACCCGATAAAGCATGGAATCTGGGCGTGCCGTCTCCATATTGAGATCCCGCATCATTTTTCTCAGTCCACCGGCCCCTCGTTTAGAAAAATAATAGCCCGCATAATGTGGCTCGGGCGATCTCTTTTGTCTAACGGCAACAAGGCTCCAGGGAACTATAAAAGAGAATGTCAAATATCGAAGAAAATATCAAGTCATCCGAACTCGAACAATCATCATGTTCCGCTTCATCCTCCTGCTCGCTGTGGCTTTCGCCGTCGTCCTCGCCGCCAACGAGAACCCTTCGATTCCCGGAATCCCAAGCAACATCAACGACTTCAACGGATTCGTCTCCAGCATCCCCGGAGCAAACAATGCCAACGTGTCGCAGTGGACTAGCCAGATCCCATCGGGAGTGCCATCAGGGATCCCGTCCGGAATCCCATCCGGCATTCCTTCAGGGATCCCGTCCGGGAACCCCTTCGGCAACCTCACCAACCAGATTTCGGGCATGGGTGGACGTTAGGTCGAATGATATCAAGTAAAATTCTGTATAACAAGGTGCGGTCACTGATTTCCATCTCTATTACTGCGTTCAATCGATTCATACAGGCTGGGTCTAGACGAAAGCCCGCACTCACTGAGCGGGCTACCGCTGCTCTCTTCGTCCAGCGGAGTTATCCACAATTCTATCCGATCTTTCGCCGTTGACGGGCGGCCTGACGCTCCGCTACGGCCAGCAGCGGCCAGAATATCGGAAGAAAAGCTACGCATAGTGCGAACAATCTAGGTGACATCTTGTGCCGAGCATTCGGACTTCGACGATCGATGGATCTGAGCTGTAGTAGATATTCTGGCGATCATTAGGTATCCTCGGGTCTTCCCCGTGTCCATCGGCGTGGACGAGCCCGACCTTCACCCGCAAGTCAGGGATGGAGCGCTCCGCGGGAGGTAGTCGAAAGATCATTCGATTTGTTAGAATGTACAGTCATAGAATAGCGAAACTGGAAGAATGCGCAATCACCATCGTAATGAAATTGCTCCCGCCGTATATCTCTATATTCGAAAGTTTAGAACAGCTATTTGTTTCTACAATGCTCAGGATCGCGAATGGTGCCTTTCAAGGTCAGTCGACTTCTCCGAAGTATCACTCTGAATCGTAGGACTTCCGCAGGGTCTCAAAATGCTTATATTCGACGCATGAATCTCGGGCAGAGCAGATTCACCCGTCCCGTGCCAACAGGGTGCATTCATCAAGCGGAAACTCAGCACCCATTGTTGGGGAGGAGTCCCGGCCGTTGGTCGTGTTCAAGGATGATGACGACGGTCCGGGATATCCGCCGATTTCGAGGGTCCGGATGCACAACTCCACATTCACGGTCACCCTTGCCCGAGAACCTTCGCTTCCATTCTTGATTCTAGCCAGGGGCGTAGCTAGGGGGGGCGGCCGCCCCCTCTACGGGGCTCCAACAATGTAATGGGGGGGGGGCGCCCCCCTCCTCATGTTAAATTGCCATAGAGGGGGCGCCTAGCTACGCCCCTGATTCTAGCGCTCCCATCTCGGAAGGCTCAACGGGCTCTGTGGCAAAGTCTCGCTGCAGCCGGAGTCCAGATGTGTGTGTAAGAGCATGGGAAGTATTCCGAGAAGAGACCGGATCTGCTGAGCCTCCTGCCTCGACGCCCGTCCTGGATCGGTGTCGAGACAGGTCTCCCTCCTTCGTGCACCAGGGAGCCCCGGAAGAATCGGAAGATGAAAATGGCCTTGACAGTGCTGACTGCAAGATTTTGCGAAGCTGGAAAGGAAAGATGCACGGAGGAGAGGTTGCAAAGCTTCGAGATGATCACTAGGCATTGCAGCGGTTTCTAACCGCGGTTTAAATTCGTGATCAATCGCATGTATATTTCGATTAATAATCGCAAATCGAGGCCTGCCAATCCAGACGTCAAAAGGCCTGAGGATCAGTCATAGCTCCTTCAAAATGTCTCGAAAATTTTTCTCCAGCCTATTACCGGATACGAGAACGAATAAAATTTGATTTCCAGAAGAGTTTTCCGACAATTGGCTCAGCTCCTAGAATAGCTCGAGGAATATTATCTTCGACCTGGATCTCGGCGCACAGCACGTAACATTGAGATATCACGTCCGAAGGCAGGTTGGATGTAAACCTGGCAGCGGCGGAGGGTGCATCGACGTTTTCGTTGCTCAAGCGTTCGAAATAAAACCATCAACGATACTCTTTGCTCGCGCTGCGAAAGCCATCAAACGCTCCCGGCTTGATCATTGTCTTGGAGAGTACATCTTCTCTGAAATTCGTTGGACTCCAAGATCCTTCCAACTCTTGATTCATTAAACACACAAACGGGAGATTCCATTCTCTGAGTGAGCTCGTCATCTCCCTTTCCCCCCCCGAAAGCTTCAAATAAGCTACAATAGAAATAGATCCATGTTCACATGCTGATTTCGCCTCAGATTACTCGCTGGAGCGATCGCGGTTATCTGCGATCATAATCGTGGTTAGCGGTTTTTCGGCTCCGGTCAATCGAAACCGCGGTTTTTCTGAATCGCGGTTATTTGCAATGCCTAATGATCACCAGTTTCTTGAAGGGCCTCACTCGAACCCCATGAACTAGCAGTATCTGCTCTTGGAAATTCATCTTTAGGCGCAATCCATTGGAGTTCAGTGTGCTTTTCAAGTCTTCACATCTCGATCGCGAATCAGGGTTTTCATTCGGCCACATCTAGATGAGCTAGAGGTATCGAATAAGACCAGAACGCTCATTGCGACCCGGGAACCATATGAGTTTCTGTCTCTCAGAGGGGAAGACCAACCCCTGGAGTGTTACAGAAAACTGCATCAGGAATCGTAGAAATTCTATCCAGCCTCATACAGCCGGACTTGGCCACTCTCATCCTGGATATCAGGCCACGACTTGCTGTTCCCCGTGAGGAAGCGTCATGTATTCGAGTCAAGTACTCCTCTCAATTGATTGAACTTATGGCTCTCTCTCTCTCTCGGTAGGTGTCGGGCTCCGGCTCGACAGCTCCTGCCTGTACAAGTCACCACCTTCAATCTTGGATCTACATGCCTAATCGAAGGAGCACGAGCGTCTTCACTTAACCATTTTAATAACATAATACAATTTCCATTCATGGTCTGTCTATGATTCCGGGTCAGGTATATTCTCTAGCCCCTGAAAGAAAATATGGTGTTTCTCACTCAGACCATCGCCTGCACGGTATCAGAGAAAATCCATGGCGGAAGATTCGATGCGCTCTCCTTTCATTCTCTGTGTGATGACAGAACGAGCACTCACCCGGGTTTTGTACACATCGCCGTCGCCCAACCTCTCGTCTCGGAGGTAGTACCAAGCCTCTTTGTTGGTCAGGACCCGACGATAAGTCGCCTGAAAAGTTTCAGATTCGGTAATTTTCACGTGTTGTCGACCGTGGGCATCACGGACTCAAAACGAGCACGAGCTTGGGTTCGAGGAGCTCGAGGCGGAGCCGTAGAGCACACATCACAAATTGGAGTTAAGAGCCCCGATTGGAATATTGCTGAGATGCTGATATTCAGAGATCCGGATGGTTCTGATTGAAGGCTTCATCAGAGACGAGAAACTGGCCAAGGAGGGAACAGACCTTTCCGTATCGCAGGTATAGGAAGGGCTTCTCTGCCAAAGATGGAACCATCATCGCTGCCCAGATGATGGCTGCCGAAGGCAGGATGTTCCACCACATGATCGACTATTCTGCTGATTCCCCAATCCAGGAGAATCAGTGAATCAGTATCCTTCACGAACACGAAGGTTAGCTTTCGTTGACATGCGACAATAACAAATAAACAGTGAAGACGACGCGCCAGCAGACTAAAGGGCCATTGGCGCCAAAGTTCAAAGCCTACGAGGCTTCACGCGACCCTTCCGACTCCCGTGATCATCCAAGCCAGGGATCCGCAACCGGGGGGTCGCGAACCCGAAGGGCGTCTCGCAGACCCCCCGGGGGGTCCCGGAACCCATCCTAGTTCTTTCCAGCCCTCGCACTGGAGTTTCCTACGAGTTCTCGTCGATCATAAAGACAAAGCTACGTAGTAGATTGGGTGTCCCTGCCGCTCTTTATCTCGCGGATGTTAAACCTGATCTCGAATCGCTTGTTTGTGGAAAGCAGCAGGAAATCTCACATTTGAGTTTTTTTTTTGATGTAAGCATGGTTTATTTTCGAGTTGTGATTTTTTTTTCCTTTTTGGCGTTTTCCGCGGGGGCCAGGCCTTCTATCTTTGGGGGGCGACAGTGACAGCGCGGCCTCATTCTTGGAATAGTGTGGCCGTCGCTGAAACTATCGGAGATACTCATATTGTATGGGTTCAGAAAAACATCAGCCTGTCATTTTGACAGTGCAGTAGGTATAGTCTGAGTCGCTTTTTGAATAATGGTACAGAGTCTGTGGTTCGGATGTCGGGTGGGAGATTGTTCCATAATCTGGCTGCTTTTACATAGAATGATTTCGTGCCGGAGGTCGTGTTCCTCTTTTGGATTTTGATGATTCGTGTCTCTGTGGCTCGGGTACTTCTGCTCGTTCCTGTTCGAGGAGTTCAAATTCGAGCGTTTGCGGGCCTCTGTGGGTGAGCTGTTGGTGAATGAAGGTGCAGAGGTTGTACGTAATGGCCAGCGGTAGCGGCAGGAAATCCATTTCTGTCAACAGTTTTTTGCCAGTCTTGCTGAGATCTGGCTGGATAATTCTTATGGCTCTGCTTTGTTGCCTGTGAAGGCGTAGTAGGTTTTTCTTCGTCGACATACTCCAGAATCCAGGGCAGTAGTTTAGATGCGATTGAATGTAAGCTTCGTAAACGAGTTTTCCGATTCCCACTCCTGTCAGTTCACATAGAGTCTTGACAATGTAAGTGGATCGTTTCAGTCTCTTCGTGAGCTCTTCACAGTGTAGGCTTGCGTCGAGTGACTCATCCAGGACACAGCCAAGAAACTTCGCCTTCCTGACCTTTGCCAATGCAGCTCCATCTAACACGACGCTCAGATCAGGTGTCGGCTGGTTTCCTCGAGCGAATGTCATGTAGTTGGATTTCTGAATATTCAACATCATGAAGTTTTCCTCGCACCATTTAGTGATGCTCGTGAGATCTGCCTGCATTTTGGCTTCCAACTCCTCTCTCGTATCACAGATGTAGACTACTTTGAGGATGTAGACTAAGTTGGAGGAATGAGTATTGGACGGAGTATCACCATCGTATAATCACCATGATATAAAGATGTTGTGATGAAGAAAGTCGATCTCAATTTTGGAGTAGGTGTTCCTCTTAGGGTGTCGTGGAGCAGAGAAGGTTGCGGATCCCTGATCTGAGCGGAGACATTGGACTTATCGCGATTGGAGCTCCATTTCCGGCTGTGTGATGATCATTTGAATGCACCAGGGACAGCTCCCGAAATCGATCTGGGAGCTCCGAAGCAGTCGATGTCGACGGTTGGACCGGATTTCAGATTCAATTGAGTCTCTCGATCGGTTCGAGCGCGGATTTGGTCACTTTAGAGCTCCTAGAACAGGCTCGGTCAAGTATGGCCAGGACACGCTGCGGCTTTACCCAGATCTGTAAAGTCCTTTCATTGCAAACGACGACGGGGAAGAAACTCGAGACTTGGAGTGGAGCCCACTTCGGCGCGTCCCGCTTGTGGTTCCGGAAAACGGAGCGTTGCTGAGTGTGAGCTCCAGGCCGTGAGCTCTAGGATCGCTGAAGAATCAGTCAAATTCGTGAGCGGCAACAGATTTCACTCCCGATTAGAACCCGGAGAGATCCTATGCCGAAGAATACGGATCTCGCCCTTGAAGCTCACGGGAGGGCTCTGATGAGAGATCGACGGATGCAGCGACGATTTATCCGATAGAGCTCAATCGACCGTTTCCATCCCACGTTGGCTCGCAAAAAAAGCGTGCGAGACGTGGACGAACTGAGACGCAAATCTTCGCTCAAAATTCCTCCCGTTCCCCTCGGTCAGGTTATCTTCTAGAATCACGCCCTTGATCCAGATTCTCTCCACTTGCCGTTCTCTTCCGTCCGTGACTCTTTCGCTTCCTGAAAACATGACTGAGGAGGTCTATAGACTCGAACGTTTCCTGTTCTCGCACAAACAGACTAGTTGAGAGTCATCTTGCGCGATAGAGTTCTATTATTTCACGGTCATCGGTACCATGAGGTCTGTTCTAGCTCTGTGTATCACCGAAGCAGCAATACTACTCTGCGTGCTCAATCGAGTGCACGGCATTAATGAGGCAGACACCGAATGGACTTCTGACGCCCAGATGATCGCGATCGACGCCTTAGCCAAGAAATATCCGCGGATCGTGACGAAAGAGTCCGAAACCGATATTTACAGGCACAGTACATCGAGCGTGAGTCCTAGTCAGGAGACATCAGCTGCCGATCGACATATCCCCACCCGTAGGAAGACCCGTAATATCAACTAAGGCTGTTTACTTTTCTCTAGGTTTTGGAGCGCTTAGCGCACTCATTTTCCTTCATAATTAAACCTGATAAAAAAGACGCAAATCACACCTACCGCTGCGATACCATCGTCAGTAGATATCGCGGACAAGTTTATTCGTTCATTTTCGGGGAACCTACTTGCTATCAGGTCAGTCCAATCTTTGATAAGCCTCAATAGCCGCTCCGGTATGAGTAATCCGCGATTTGAGGAATACGCGTGGGAGTCCTCGAACGAAGCTCTCAATTAGAATCATAGAGTTCATTCCTCGATAAGGAGAACCTGTACAACTCACCACGACTTCTGAGGATCAATATCTCACTCGGAGAGAATGAAGATGTCCTATAGTTTTCAAGGAATCGCTTCAAAGAATCATTCTAGTCTCCATTGATTGCGTGCCGCTGTCACCGCTGCATTACCGCATTCGGATTATTATCGATTGGGAGCAGTGGATTCTCTCCCGAGGTCGATCTATCTACCGTCATGTTCCTCCAGGTCGAATGCAAGGACGAAGAGGTTGCGCCACGGAAACCGCTCGAGAAGATTTGCCGCAAAATCTGAGATCGACTTTTTCTCAACAGTCACCACGTCAGCACTGATCGTATTCGGAAATGCCATCGGTGTCCCCCCCCGAGCATCTGAAAATCTGTGATATCATGATCCGTACCCAAATGAGTCTTTTAATGGAATAAAGGTTTAGAGCCTGAGATTGGGAGTCGGTGTTCTCCCTCGAGCTGCAGCAACGTGTGATTTCAGCAATCGGAGAGCTTGTGGGAGCCTCAGATGCGAGAAAATTATGCTGGCAGCTGATCCGGCTTCTGCCGGCGCGGCGGTTCTAGGTGTCTGATTGAGAGTACGATTATACATAAGCGACAAAGAAGCACCGCAGTCTGTCGTGTCTTGTCCATTATCATCAGCAGCCAATAGGACTGCTCCGCAAGCGAGAGCAGATCGTCCCCTGGTGAGTTTTCTTTGCTGAGAACATCCAGACTCTGGAAGGTCTAACTCAAGAAGGCCTGGTTGCCCCCTACGATATTCCTTAGTCTGATTCTCAGCTGACGTGTACGACGTAGAATCATGGAGCACGGATCCGGCGAAGGGGTATGCGGGAGCTCCGAGAAGTCGCAAACTTCAACAGGAGAAGATAGCCATGTGTCGAATCACGACGGTACACCCAAGCGGAAGCCGAGACGCTCAAGGCGACAATTCCGTCATCCGATAGAGACGCCGACCCCGCCACGGGAAACGAGGAGCTCGAAAAAGAATAGGCTCGCATCGGAGAGCCAGAAATCGTCCAAGAGAAAAGAGGGAGCCTCACGGAAAACGACCGTCAAAGCCGGTAGAAAGCGCAAGCTCGCCCCGGCTAAGGAGGTCGCGAAGAAGAGACGCGTGAAGAAGTCTTAGCCCTATTCCCTACGATTATGATTGGAATCGATTGGATAATAAAACACTGGTCTCGCTCCTCCTCACGGAATAGCAGGAATCACTCCGATCCCGCAGATTCTATCTGCTGCTCCGCCATCCTGCACAACCCAAAATCGAGTGCTCGCAGACGCAACGGGCGAAAAGACGCGACGGTTTTTGTGGAAACGAGGGAGTAACATTCGCCCGTGGTTCGAATGATATTTGTGCCGCATATAGTTGTAGTCTGTTTGCACTGCAGTGAGGTGCGGGAGTGTCTCGTATTTCTACCAAGTTCCATTATATCGCGAGCAAGCGTTCTATCATGTGGTAAACTAGATCCGTACCTTCGGAGCTCGCACGGAACAGAGGAATCGCTTGTATTCGATCAGGAGACGGCTCTAAGTCAATGGGCTGGCTAAATGCGATTCTAGAATCCAGGGAACGCAGGAGCCCTGCGACGTAATATACGCGAGTGCCGGGACACACGCGGGTTTGTTATGATTATCGCGTTGCCCTCTCCCAGGCTGCCCGACGAATCAAGCGTTTCGAAAAACCAAGGAGAGTTCGTCCTGAATCATTGACAGCCTGTCTGTTTCATCCGAGGAACAGAACTTCTTATACTCAGAGGGAGCCGTGCGTCGACTTTCGCTCGAGCGGGTCCCTTCGATTCCGGAAAGAACTTCGAGGAATTTCTCTCCTGCGCCAAGAATCGACCATGTGTTCCAACAGTGGCGGCTGTGAATCACTCCAGCGGATTGTTCCCGATGAGGATAAGACAAAAAAATGCGTCTCGTGCAAGCAGTTATCAGAGTTCGTCCTCAGAAAAGTCAACGGCTACTGCAGACCGTGTTACCTCGAAGCGTGTCATCACAAATTCAGGTTGGCTTCATTGACAGAGCCTCGAGTATCGCGCACCTCCGATGGGAATCTCCAGGATGAAGCTCGGCGCTATTCATCGACACCGAAATTATTCCACAGATCCACCGTGGGGAAAACGAAATTGATGAAACCTGGTGATCGGGTTCTCGTGTGGCAGAACTCTTCTCTCGGTGCCGCTGCGATGCGGCATCTGCTGGAAGTTCTGGAGAAAGAAAATGAGACTGCTCTGAAGAAGAAACTCCAGTTCGAGTTCAAGTTTGCTCTTGTGGAAGGTTATGACGGTACGATTTTCAACGATTTTAAAATCGCCGAGAGATGGCGGCGGATCAGCTCAGATGCAGCTGAGCGGGGATCGCGGATATTCTTTTCGATATTATTGACGAAGTTCCTCTCGAACCCATAGAACACCTCAAGCTGGATGAGAAATCATTGCGAATTCCGCTCATTCCGCCAGCCGCTCCTCAGCGCAACAGCACTCTGAAACTGTTCAACGAAAGCCTGGTCTCGCAGAAGGCTGTCATCGAGTTCGCCAGAAAACACAATTTCTCCAAAGTATAAATTCCACAGAATCCTTTCCGAATTATTCCTCAACGAATCGTGCTTCTTCGGTGGTCATTCTGACAGGCCTCTTCTGCTCCAAGGTTTTCACTTGCGACACCGGTAGCGATTTGGCTCACATCATGCTGACGTCAATCAGTCTCGGGAGGGGTGGACAGCTACCGGACTGGACGGGGGTATCTCTGGAGCGAGACGGCGTCGTACTCCTGCGGCCGTTGAGAGAATTCACTGAGGAAGAGCTCGACCGGTACCTGAAGCTGTACAGTATCGAGGTGGGCGCCAGGGATTCTCAACCGTCTCAATCCGGAGGAGCTTGACTCCTCAAGCCTCGTTCATCATTGATCATGTTTATACGATAGGCTCCGAATCGTCATTAAGCCGGCTTAAATTCCCCAGGTTCCTACACAGAAGAGATCCCCGAGCAGTATACAACGGCTCAGTCAGGATTTCGTCGACGGGCTGCAAGCGGATTTCCCGAGCACTGTCCCCACGATATGGAGGACCGCAGATAAGATCGCCGCGGACTCGAAGAGTCCCCTATCGGTGTGCGATCACTGCGGTTGCTTCAATCCAACGGACGTTGTTGGTGCGATGCAAGCTCTCGAGATCTCGGCTGAATTATCTACGACGCTAAAATTAGAGAAACAGATCCCCAATAGATGTCATGCGTGTCGCCAAATTTCAATTGATTAAAGAAACAAAGTCAATGAGGTCCGATTTTTTCCGTGTTTGAGAACATCCTATCATTTATTGCTTCGGGAGCCTTCCTCCTTCTGGTCGGATTCCGGATCTATCGTATCGATGTCTGTTCCGCTTTTTGAGGCGAGCTGTCTCTTGATTGTGTCGGTTATGAGTTTCGCCCTCGAACAGGCTAACTTGATGCACAACTCGATCTGGTCCGCCGTCAGGACGCTACCTCTCTGCTGCAGGGCACACACTTCTTCGTGGCTGTTGACGCCGACGATCAAGATCCCTGAAAGGAAAAGTTCGCTCAGAAGAATCGTTCGCAATCATATCATGGGGGAAAATTGGAGCCTTGATTCGACGGGAGATCCGTGGTCTATGGAGGAGCATTCCGCACCGAACATACCATCGCAACACGCTTCTTCCTCGAATGAGGGATCCACCAGGATTGTCTCGGTCTGAGATGGCGCATCTCCTTTTTCATCTTCTTCAGCTTGCTTCTCGGTGTCCATGACTTCGAAAAAGGCGAAGCTCAAACAATAGGGATAATGATATATGTGGAGAGGCACCGGTTCGTGTTCGGTAACTGGGTGAACCGTCATCTGTGGGCGGGATTTTCTCAGAAAGTGCTCAGACCCCACAGGAAAATTTCGCGATGAGTACCAGAGCTCTTCCGGAGGTCTGGAAGGAACTCGCACCGAAGATAAAACGTAGAAGGAGCGCGAATATTACCTCTTTGCCCACGATAGTGACTTCCGGGCGTTTGAAGTGAGCCAAGGCGGCAACTGATGCTATGCTCGCACATTCTGCGACATTCCCACCGAGGTTCATGAGAACGACATCCACCCTCACCTTGAAATTCGATGATAATTGAAAAAAAAGGACTTGATCCAAAATATTGGCAGTGCGACTCTCGGTTAGTCATTAGGGCAATGCTTAATGACCGAGAAATACCTAATGACTGCAAAGCGTAGTTTGGCAAGTTCAGCCCCTCACCTCCCATGCTCGTTCGCCAGCCACTAAACAGAGATTTTCGAGATCAACACACTCGGAGTCCCTGATGACTCGATCGAGGAGCCTGCCAATGCCAACCCGGTATTCCATTGTTCTAGAATCTTGGAGTGAAGCTGCGACAGGCGAGACATCGAATTGGATTGCGAGTCGGCCTTCATTTGGTCGCGTAGGCTTCGGCTCACATATGTGAGCAGAGCACTGAGCGAGAACCTTTGTATCGCCTGAAATATTTCACTTTTCAAAAAGTGCTGATTCGAGGCGAGCAGTGAGTTGCTCCGCGGCACCAAATTGATACTTCATGTTGATTCGAGTCGAAAAGTGCCACCGTTCCGGTCCCAGCGCTCCATATGGATCCAGGATTCCAGCGAACGACTCGAGTGGCCACCGATTGAATGAAGTGAAGCTCGGCTTACCCAGAGATACGATACAGCTTCCCGGCTCACTCAGGTAGGCTATTTTCAACTTTCTCGGCTCTCTGTGAGTTCTATCGTCGGCTCTGGTGGTCTGTTCGAGGACAACTCGACGAGTGAAGTTCGTTTCCACATCCGAGAGTGGATCCAAGGACAACATGTTGGATATGTACGGCTGAGTCCTTAAGGCGAATCACGATGCTCGGTGATGCTTGGAATTCTCTCTCGGTTAATTAAATCCCTGGATCAGAAAAGAAGGAAATCCCACAAAGGATACTTTGTCGAAACTGACTTCGGGTGTCTCTCCGGACCACAAGCCCTACAACGTCGAGCTTGTTCCAGGAAAATCTCCGAACAATGCTGCCTCAGATACTTGTGAGAATCTTCGATACCGGTGCAGTGCTTTTCGAAGATTCCTTCAATCGCCTCACAGAGGCGGTGTGTGCGCGCGGGCCAGGCCGCAGTACCTGCACTATTTACATTCTGAACCATTGGATGGACGCATCTCCCGGACCCCAAGGCGGCAGGCGGTCGGAGAACCGGGTGAAATACCCATAAACTTTTCCGAGCTAAGAGACCGCTGTGTGGATCAGGAAGAGGCACAAGGATAGCCGCTGCGTTGAGCGCAATCGCTTGTATTCAGGATAGGGAGCGGTCGCGGTTCGGACGATTGTCCAAGGCGATCGGGGTGGCTTCCGGACTTCCCGAGTATTACGGAAGGAACGGCGACATGAGCCGAGAGAAAAAGAGCTCCACTCGTAAGCCTTGACCGGATAATCTCATTCCTCCGGACAAGTGCCCGGGGCCAACCTCCGGGCCGGGAGCTCCTTACTCTTTCTCTGCTGCATAATTCCGTCACGACGGACCAAGGCTCGAACTCGGGCTCGCGCTGAGGGTCTGACTGCAGCGTATCGTATATCATTCCGTCGTTGAGATACAGCATGTAATTCGGATCGCTGGAAGTCAATCTGTCTGTCTTGGAATGGCGTATTTCGCATTCAACCGAGCAGGATCGCTCCAGTTCAAAACTTTCACAGCGAAGGGAGGCTCCGCATGTTTTTGAGGTGCCACGCACTTGAGCTGAGAATTCTGCTTGGCCCAAGCCTCATGTGCTAACAGAACAAGAGACTTCCTCTCACCAACGACCCAAAGGATCCGTGAGCCACATTTCCTCACGGCACAAAATAATCAAGGCCGTGCTCCTGAGGCCGCCCTCATGTACAGGAACGAGTCGGGTATCGTATGCGGAAACTTACTCCCGCTGTATCCAGCGATGAACAGCATTGAGCATTGGATGGGACAAACGTGACGAAGAAGACGTCGGAGGCATGATCCTCCGTGAACGCCGGCTTCTTCCGCCGTGATTGAGTCCTAGAGCGTCTAGTGATAAATAATAGATCTGAGACATGAATGACCTGGCTCGATATGTGACCACCTTCAGTCTTTTGACGATTCCTCTTGGGCTTCCTGATTGTGAGTCATCATAAGCGGTGCGAGCCGGAGGGTCAGATTCCTCGTTTCGGATAGCGTCTAGATACCGAGGGGCGTCTTGGACTCCGGCGAAGGTGTAATCCGCGAAGGTTTGTGATGACTCAGCAGCCTCCTCGCCCGGATCTCCTCAGCGCATTCGGGGCACGAGCAATGCTGTTTCTGTGGTGTTTTCGTCACACAAAGCATCGCTCGATTCCTGCTGAAGACCCGAGGGTGCGGAACGGCGTTCCCGTTTGTGTATCTGAAGCTCTGCACCTCCATTCATGCTTCAAGCACGGGTCAGCCGGCAGAGGGAGACCGGCATCTTCAGGGAGAGTCGGTCGTTCCCTGCCCAGCTTTCGACGCGATCCGATTTCCGGATACCATGGCGTCAATGTCCCTGTTCCCAATACCCCCCGAGCTTGATTTCTCCCGTGCTCCTGCAGTCTTGTGGCATTCTATGGTACGGATACATGCCCTATTCTCCGACTGGCAATCACCTTACTAACTTCAACGCCTTGTCCGGAGCCCACTTGCTGTTCTTCGACTAAACGCTTATGATAGAATATCAGTGGTCGAAGCCATCGTCCTGAACCTTGGGATTGGCGCCGAGAGACGGCAAAGGACCGACTCGTCTTCCGCACGTCTCCGCGCCCTGCGTCGCCAGAGACCTCCGTCGCAACCACATTGAGCTTCTTTCGAGGTTCAGAGTATCAACGCCAACAGATACGGTCCCCGACAAGAGCTCAGGCTGCGGTGTTGAGCAATGTGAATAGGGTATGGAAAATTATCTTAAGGAATAATTCATGCTGTTTGATGTCGGCTCGTTGTCAGAGACGGAGAAGCTGGTCGAAAGAGAGTCGCAAAGAACAGCAGAAGATCTGCAAGGGGAACGAAACATTCCTGAAACTCCCGGGAGAACGTTTTCCTTGGCTTTCCTGACGGAGCCCAGAAGCTTTCCGAAATGATCCACAAGGGACATTGACCCAGACAGTCCGATGCGTATATGATGCTCACGACTTCCGATTCCTTCACAATCTTCGGCATATCATTCTAGTCGGCCTAGGGAATGTTCATCAATGAGGACAAGAACCTTGACACGCGGGGCCTGTTATCTAGGCACGAGGAGGGCCGCTGCTGGGCTTTCAACCTCCGGGTTTCCGGCTCATCCATCCAAGTCGAGCGAGCCGAAGTAGTTGAGAGCGAATCCTGAGCCTGAGAGCTATGCGCGCGCGAGCGTTGCGCTACCGAGACTTGTTTATCAACACGAGACCGGGCATAATTTCGAATGCGACGGCTCACGAGAACGGAGCAGTGGAGCAGTCCTCTGCAGAACTCGGGCGGATTTCCGTCGGGTCGACTACAGATCGAGTGGCAGTTCCGGGCCGTCGTATCAAATTACATCGCAAGGGTGACTGTGCGCAGTACCAAACCCGCGCTGGGGACAAAAGATTGGACCTTGCTCGAAGCTCCGTGCGTCTCCCCTCGTAGAATGATTCCGGTCTACAGCAAGAACATTTGTCAACGACTACTTTAATTTTCGAATTGAACGAACTCCGCTGTGGGGTGGAGTTTTTCTCCTCCTACGCTCCCGGAGCTAGACGATGGATACCGACGACAATGAAGTTCAGGATTTGGAATTGGAGCCAGGTGGAGCTCTGGAGTCCATGATCATCCCAATCAGTGAGGAAGGACTATTGGAACATGAAGGGGTCGAAAGCCCCCGCTTGGCTTTCAAAGAGGGCTTCGACGAGAGGCTTCCAAGCACAGTAAGAGAGAATACCCGCTTTTGCGTCAAGTGGTCTCTAGTTATTATCATCCAATAGGATCCGAGTTTCCTAACCGACGTCTGACGATTCACACGTTTTGCTGGCCGATCGAGACTCTGATTCATACGCTAATCTCTTCCACGGAAGAGGGGGACCGACGATCTAACTCCGGTATTTTACAGGCTGAGAACGGAGACTCTTCGAAGGAGTCATCATGCGAAGTTCACGAAGAGGAGTCCCGGGAGCCGATCGACCTCACCGCCTACCGGAAGCACATTTTCGTTTTCTCAGAAGCCGGAAAGCCGATATACTCGCGGCACGGAGACGAAGATCTTCTCGCTTCCACCATGGGTATCATGCAGGCCTTATCGTCCTGCATTCAAAATCGGAACCAGGATCAGATCCGTTTCATGAAAGCGGGGAAACATCGTTTCGTTTATCTTCTCCGTTTGCCCCTCGTACTGGTCGGCGTGAGCAGCGACCCGTTCCTCTCCTTCCAACAGCTCCAAAACCACCTACTCTACATGTACAACGAGATCGTCTGCGTCCTGACGCACACGGTTCTCACGAATGTTTTTGAAAAACGCAGCAACTTTGATCTACGCAGAATTTTAGGCGGCTCGGAAAAACAATTCGACGCTCTAGCTGATCGTATGGATGTGGATCCGAGTTTCCTGCTCGGGGCCGTGCGCTGTCTGCCTCTGGCCGCCAGCGTCCGAGATCAGATCACCCAGGCAATCGTGCAATCGTGCAATAAGGTGAAAGACCTCGTGTTCGCAATCCTAGTCGCCGACAATCATCTGGTCACCATGGGGAGAATGAAGCGCTATCAACTCCATCCCGTAGATCTGCACTTGATCTTCAATCTTGTCCAAAGCTCCCAGAACCTCAAAGATGCCGAGACCTGGTTCCCGATCTGTTTGCCGAAGTTCAACGCGGCGGCTTTCCTGCACGCTCACGTGTCGTATCTCGACGAAGAATGCGTGTCGTGTCTCCTCTTGATAAGCGCTCAGCGTGACCAATTCTTCGAGCTGCAGGAGTGCCGCGCGAAAATCGTTGAACGGATGACGAAGAACAAGCTCTTCCCTGTGATAGCCCAGTCTGTGAAAATGGCCGGGTATTCCGCCCGTGAAACGGGCATTTTCGACCTACGTCACTTTATCTACAAAGCGAAGTCATCAGCCCAGCTGAGTTCTCCCCGTTACGAAACCGTTTACCTCCAGGAGGATAGTCAGCGTCGTCTGATCGGATTGTACCATCTGCTTCACGCTAGAATGTTCAATTCCGGACGGCCCTTGAAGATTCTTTACTGTGCAGGCGAGAGAGAAACTCAGCTCGGCTGGCATATGGTAGGCTTCGAATTGTACGCGACTTTTGAGCCTCTAATATCGAAGGAGGGCGCTGTGAAAGCTATGAACAAACTCCTCTATTGGATCAAGAAGGAAGAAGACCGACTGTTCATTATGAACTCGGCGACGTTCTGACCCAACCACGCCAGCGAGTCCTGAATGGATCTCTTACAACGACTAGATACTCTGTGCATTTCATGTGAATTATGAAGAGCTTCATTTAGAAGCGTCAGTCAGACACGGGGTAGAGTGTAAATTCATATGATATAGAATGAAATCTAATGATAATTTGGGGCGAGTTGATGCGGACTCCACCGGCTCCGCAGAGACTAGCAAATGAGCTAGATACAATAAATTAATTTTAAACACCGTTTCACGCCTGTATCTCTGTTGTTTCCGTCAGAGAGCTAACGAATAGCCGCAGATTTCTGTAAATGAAATGGCTCTTCGAATAATATTTATTTCTTTCCCTCTCAATACGGTACAATATAATATTCTATTCATCTTGACATCACACGTATCATTCGCCGGTAAAATTCAGATGTATAGCCACAACATTGAGTACAAAGGGCAGATTATGACGAGGCTTCTCGAGACACTGGCGGAGGCCAGAACTCTAGCTGAGATCCCCTTGCCCGCTTTCCAGTTGCTCGAGGTATCATAAATCTACTCTGGAAGATGATATTGTGGACATGGAGGAAAAAAGTTCCAAGTAAAATCATCGATCGATCATCCTTGCTGACGAGATGGATGCTCGAAGTGTGCTGCTCCTTTCTCCGAATGCTCCAAGTAGAATCAGGTAGTAAGTATAACAAACTCGAAAGACTGCGCCCTAATACGACATACGAAAAGTATATTGTCTCTTTGCGGCTCCCATATGTCTGTCAGCTCGCGCACGTCTCCGGGAGTCTAATCCTGGAGGACCAAATCACTTGCCGAAGATCGAGGCGAGAATGATTATCAAGATCACCAGAACGACGATACCGATGATGATATTCATCTTCATATTCTGCCACCAGAATTTCTTCTTGAGTTTACGCGAGCTCTGCTCGAACTGCGAAGCTCCAGTTTGCAGGGCCGACGCGCGATCGTCGAGGTCCGAGAGTTTTTGATCTCTTTCGAGCACCTGGAATTCCCGAATCTGATTAGGTTACGGCGGTGGAACGTTTTGGACGAGACAATCCAGGAATCGCACAGCCCGATGATGATCGAAGTAGATGTTGCTTCGAAAACTCTTAGATTCGTCCAGAGAGTGCTTCCACATATCCCCCTCCCGTATCGGGTGATACACAGGTGAGGAGATCTACATCCAAAGCTTCCATCTTAGGATCCCCGCACACTCGGCGAAAATCCCCCAATCCACCGAACTTCGGTACGCCCCCACTTAGGCTCCGGAATTCGAGCTGATATCGGTTTCGAAACCTTATAACCTCCATCCGGAACCGACCGGGGTGACTGGCAAAATCGATTCAGTCGGCAGACTTGACTGTTTCCTCCGAACGGATCATTCCCATCAGATATCTCGATCGTCCGTGGATCGGAATCGCCCTCATTGCCCTCATGCGGCGAGATCCGGGCACCGTGCATTAGGGGACCTAATGTTGAGCTAGGTGATCGGATGGATAGCTGCCACAGTACGATCGTCGAGAATACATCGGATGGATATCTAAGTCAGCAGCCGGCAGGACCTATCAGGCTCCCATTCCAGTGCCTGTACGTCAGCGGGATTAGACAGGTCCCAAACAGATGTTTGAGCCGATGCGACTCACATGACGTTTCGCTCACGTCAAATGAGAAGGAAGATCGTTCGGGGACGGGCGTGAAGCCGAATGATTGAACTCTTCACCCGGACATCGGTAGTGTCTTCGCAAAGTACCATATTCGGGTAGGACAAGGAAGTCTTTGACGGGAACCTTCTCGAAGAGTAAACAAGATGAATATCGCGTCTATCGAGTTTCAATCAGACCCAAGAGTAATCGCAAGGAAGTAAGAGGATCGTTTTACCTTCTCGACGTTCGTTCTCATGATTCCCACGACCTCATCCACCTGGGCCTGGGTCTGCTTCAAGGTGTTGGCGTTCGTGTCATGCATGTTTGACGCCATAATTCCCTCGCTAGGAAGCTGACTTTGTGTCGAATCACAAAATGGCAGCGAACAAGAACCTCACGAGCTCAAAAACGCGAACTCGCTAGAAGCGTGCACCTTTCTCTGAAATCTGGCAATGGTTCTTTGCTGACAGCCACCGAATGATTCAACCTGTATGATTCAACGACGGGAGGGGACCGGGCGCACGCCGACGACGAGAGAATGGACGCCTCTCGACTAGATCCACCACAATCCACTCGACTGCACACAAAAACAGTGGCTGCCAGATGAACGCATTCTTTCGCGGTCAGGGCGGTGCACTGGGAGCGTTGCGCTAGACCCGCCAACTGATTGAGACTTGAGACATGGATTAAGATTGAGTGGGATCACAGTCCTGTTCTACAAATCTCAAGAACTCATCATTGATTCTGGCATCACAGAGGTCCAGTTTGAGATGTAGTAGCATTATCATTGCTCGCGGAATGATCTCCGTGCACGGAGACCGCGGAGCCTTGAGGAATGAATTGGTATGAACGAGCGATCCATGGAGCACAGGTACGGGTTCCGCGAAATGCTACTCGGTGTCGCGAGATCGTGAAATGAGTAGTGGCAGTACTTCGGTCAGTTGAAGGAAGGCCGAAAGATGGTTGAATCGGGCTTATAATTTGGTGTCTCGCTCACACTTTCGAACAAGGTGGCGTGTTTGTCACGCCGCATGGGATCCATCGCAGATACCATAGATAGCGTCTCCACTTAATCTGACTGCGTCCTAGGGGATCTCCCTCGTCAGGGATTTCGTTTCTTCGCATCATTCTCCATCGCTTGGAATCATGGCCAACTTGATACGAAGTAACATCGAATCGGCGTGATCACGTGTTTTATTTGAGTAAATATCTCTTTATGACTGGTATGGACCGGAGCCTGGAGTCGGCGGATCCTGACTATCACATATTTACAGGAAAACTTGAACCGGTATAAATTCGAAGACTACATAACAGAAGATATATGACTTGAGTGTTTAAATTACCAGTGAAGCGAACCCCGCAAGTATGCGGGGGATTCTTCGTCGACGCTTTCCATGACTTCGTTCGTTTCCTAGCGGATTGATCGTACCGCGGACTCATTCGTTGAGGGCTTCACTAGCTTGTTTCTGATCTACCTGCTCCGCAACGGCATTCACGAGTTTGTTGAACTCGTCCGGTTTGTCTGCGTACACATGATGCCCCGCTCCCTACAAATAAAAAGCTTGAATCAGTTCCCGCTAGCTGCGTTTTGAGGTCGCATCCGATTCTTTCGGCGACCTATGGAGAGCGAATCCGATCAGGCTCATCACATCCCGAATATCTTACCTCTACTACTTCAACTTCGGTGTTCGAATGCGGCCTGATGTGCTTGACTCGAACTCCTGGACCTTTGTCCACCCAGGAGCGAGATCCGTAAACAAAAGTTATCGATATGCTCGGTCGTACTTGTGTCATTCGTTTCAGCATTGGGTGTCGGGCCCAACCGAGGGAGTTCATCATACACCGGAAGCCGGCCTCGCCGCTTGGATTTTGCGCGTTGATGTGATAAATGTACTGCGGCACGTATCTACGGTCTTTGATGACGTGGTCAAATTTTTTCCGAAGGTCAGGTCGGAACTTCATCACTAAATGAGGTCCCAACGGTCCAGCAGCTCGCAGAACTCCCAACGGATTGAAAGGATGCAGAAGATTGACAACCAGTTTCGCCCACGCGGGGATGACAAGATATCTCTCCGTGTGCGCGGATTTCTCGGGGAGACCCCACGGGTCAACCAGGATCAGATGGGACACTCTCTCTGGGAACCTGAGCGAGTAACTCGCCGCTATGAAGCCCCCGAGCGCGTGACCGACAAATATCGCCTTCCGAATGTTCATTTGCTGTCTCCATTTCTCGACAGAGCGCACGAATTGATTTTCAACTTCAGCTGCTTCGTGAGCGAACTTCGTCCGTGAGGATCTTCCGAATCCCAGGATGTCGATGGCATAAACTGATCGTTTTCCTCCTTGACTCAGCTCATCCAGATTCAGTGCCCACATACCCAGACCGCTTCCGAAGCCATGCAGAAGAACTAGAGGCGTGGCCTGAGAATTTCCATGGATCACGAGAGTTCGAATCTCGTGTGTTCCCCGAGCAGCGGTGCAGTTGTCGATAGTTATGAAGCTGAGCTGGAACTCACTCTTCAGGTGGCATAACATCCGACTCTCGGCCTTCGCGAGCTGCGTTTCTGACGTCGGGCACCATTGGATCCATCTGGGCTTCAGGTAGTAGATAAGGCTGAGCGCGAGGTTGAGGCCCCAGATGAAGAGCGCTAGGAGAGCCTCCAAGTAAGGATGATTGTCATCCGAATGTCTCGGAGCACCGTAAATGCTGCTCAAAGATTTGTCAGCACATTCGATGCGCATAATTCTTCCAGGAGTCAGCTCACCGTTTTTTAAAGCTCAGGATCCAGCGCACCGGGACGATAAGAGTTTCCCTCATTTACCCACTATTAGCTGAAGCATTCGATCAGTCTGCGAAGGTCGCACAAAAACCGACGTTCGAATCGTGATTCACTCTCTTCGGACACCTTGTCTGTCTGTTTACGGACCGCCACCGCACAACTCCGCTGGCGGCTGACTCTCATTTAACCGCGTGTATTGAGAGAGTGGAATTCTCTTTCTCGAATCGCGGAGCCACGGAGCACTTCCAAGCGCCTCTCGTCAAGCCTGCCTCTGCGAGAAGATCGCGCTGCAAGTCTTCAATCATCCCATCGGGATCACTCCGGCTCATCCTACGAGGGGATATAGATCATACTATAGACCGTAGGCCGTGAAACGAACATAACGGATCTATGAATCAGAGGCTTGATGGCGGAATACTTCGGTAGAGAATCCGGTGTTGCCCGAACCTGCCGGAGCTGGTGTGCAGGGTGAGGGTATTATTCGTTATTCAGTCGGATGGGATCCTAAGGAGATGATGAGATGCGGATCGATGCGAATTCGCTCTCACTCACTCACTCCTTCACTCACTCACTCCTTCACTGACTCATTCACTCACTCACTCACTCACTCACTCACTCACTCACTCACTCACTCACTCACTCACTCACTCACTCACTCACTCAGATAATGATCCGGCTGCGGCTCGAGACTGAGAGCAATAACTTCTCTCATGCATGCCTCGAGATCCATCGAGGAATTGAGTCGATTGGAACGAGGTATCCCGTCATTTTTCTTTCAATAAAGCGCTCTTCGAGATACGGACCTCCTGTTCTGGTAGTGCTTCCAGAAGCCCAGCAACCCAGATTCGGAGGAAGGATTCCTCCAATATATTGGCGTTTCCCGTTCGCCCACACCACGCCCCAAGGCTAAATCAAGACCGCCGCCCTGATACAACCCATCTGGGAATGAATCCCGATTTTTCTCGGCGCTTACTCCAAGTTTTCAAGATTTCTTTTCTATTCCACAAAAAGCCTAAGGATACGTGGACTTGGATATTGTCTATGTACAGTTATTCAGTCTATCCCAGAAGAGAAAAAGAAGAGTTCCTTTCCAGAATAGTTGATCGAGTATACAAGAAGTTATGTCTCGCTTTTCGTTTCTGATACGGCTCCCCGCCTTTAATCTGGCAGCTTCGAACTCTTGGACTGAGTTGACGTCCCCGTCTCGGTCTCGAATGATTTCACTGAGTGACTTGACGAGGATCACAGACGCCCCAACCAGGGTTCTGCCGCCCCCCGAAAACTGCCGCCCCAGTCTATAGCCTACTAAGCCTACTGGGTGAATCCGCCGCTGACCCACACGCAGGATTGAAATATTCCGAGGTCGGATACACAGCAGAGCTTGTGGCCCAAGAAGACGTATTCGGGATCCTGTCACTAAAGCTCTACATAACGATAGAATGAGATACGTAAAGATCGAGTCGATTGCCGGTTGAGCAATACGAGATAAGCCCGTCATCTCTTCCCTCGTTTGTCGAGAAAGGCGCGGGCCTGCTTGAAAGAATGGAGCGCTCTTCTCTCCAAAACATTCGGGCACATTCTGACTCAAGAACACGATTTTGGAGCAGACAAGCCAGAGCCCGGTAGCGATTGCTTCAAGAGGGACACGGCACTTTCCGGCTCTTGATCCAGTCACTGTCGGATATCATGATCTATCTCCGTCACCCCCCGACGGGTATAACGGATACGATTATTATTACTATTCTACTATCCATGGTCAGCATGAGTACTATTGGATTGTTACGGTCGCTAAGTATTATCATTACGCCCAATGGCCGTACAAGCAAAGCCTCTGCGTGCGTCCGGCGCTCCGTAAGGAATGTGCTTCGCGAAGGCCGCATCGACCTGCGGGGGCTGAGGCTCGCGCGTTCCACTCCCTCAGTCCGCCCATTTCATCTACACAGGAGCGATACGAAAGCCCTCGAGCCCCGACGGGTTGCCCCAATCTCACGGTCTATCTGCACGATAGAGCCCCTTGGCGGGAAATTTTGGGCTCTACGGGTAGAAACGCGGTCTCGTAGTCTTCCGAACGGGGGGACTGAGCACTGCCTCCTCGACCTCCGCAGGACGGTCTTGTGCGGCGAGCGATTTCATGTTTTCCATATACTGCTGATTCGGAGTCCAGAGACCAGAGAATCCACGGAAGCTTCTCTGATTGCGACAAGTCTCCTGCCGCAGGAGTATCGCGCTCTCTCTTCTCGAATCTCTCCCCATCGTCTCTGGAGATCATAAGATATTCGCGGGGAATGGAATGCTCCTATAGGGGGGAGGTCAAATCAGTCGTATATGCATAATTCAAAACTGCTGACTCCATATCAGTAGTAAGAGGGTCTTTTGAGAATCAATTGCTTGAGTGTAAGGAGTTTCGGGCAGGAGGGGCGATGAAAGTTGCCGTGGAGCTCACAAGCCGAACACCCGGGGCATTTGACGCTCTGAGGCGGCATTTCCCGAAGGTGCTACGGGCGGAATCTCGGCCGGGTGAAGTGTTGGCTCGCATGGTCCGTAATAGAAACCGATAAACAAAACGAAATGATGATATGACTCGAATATAAAGGAATAAGGGATTCATCATAGATGTATTCTCGTAATTATGTCTCCGTCGCGTATTCACCTCGCGATATCTACGCGTGTCCTTTCTATAGATATCAGATCGCATAAATGAATAACGCATGAATGAGGACGAGAAATGAAGCAACTCTGTCTCATGGAACCCCACTCGTGGTCCGACTCAACTGTATATGGAACTAGAGCGAGCGCGCGGTTCTGCCGAGTAGCCTCACCGATGGAGACTCACAGCATTGGAGAGCAAGCCCATTTTCGCCAGCGAGCCCTGTCTCCAGCAAAATATTTTTTTCCCTTGAGGAAACCTCGTGACAGAGTCGGTCGATCCAGTTCAAGCATGACGCGAGGAAGCAGCAATTGAGCCTTTTAGTGCATGTCGCACCTTCTCTATTCCTCCACCGCGCTCCGATGATGTTCCTGGTGGCAATAAAACGAGCAGAATGCTAAATTCCGTTTGCGGTCTGTGAGAATTTCGAACCGGAATCCCGAGTGGCTAATACCACGGGCCTCGAAAGTGAAAAATAAACTTGTTGCTACTGCCGCGGAAGAGATGAAATGGATTGCCGCTCATTGCTTGAGGTCAATCGCACTCGGCCCGTGTTTGCTTCAATCATCTTCTTTCTCTCATCAAAGATCCCGACCGTCGTGACGGTCGTCAGGATCCAATGCACTTCAGCTTCGGCGAGCTTGAGACAAACACGGAAACACACCAGTAGCTCGAGACTGGCTTCGGATGGGATGGCAGATGCCGGGACTGGATCTCGCTTGCGGCCTTCACCGACTCATTCACTCTCAAAGTCTACACGCAATCCTTCATCTAGCACTCGAAAGTCGACTTTGGCGATCCTGACCTAATGCTTACTAGGAAGTCTTGCTCCGGAACACTCGAGAGCGGCGGGATGAGAAGGAGAGTTTCTGGATCTTTCCTTACACTCCCCAGACGTCTCTGGTGGCTACCGTCGGCTGCTCGGTTAGTCCCTTGATTTGAAGACGGATCAAGCTGGACCGTGGATGTGAAATGTGACTTGGAAGGCTTTATTCAACCCGCATCGTGAAGACTCAGCGACGATGTACGATTTGGTCCGCAGCACGGCGAAGACCCGTCTCGAAAACCGCGGATGTTTTGGCGTTTATGACCTTGTGGGTCCACACATGCATGCAGGCAGGGAATCAGATGCTATCCATCTGTAACAGTGCTCGTTTCCTCGAATTCGACGGCTTCACATCATACCGCCGCCAGTTCCGCCACCACCACAGACTAGATATCTTCAAAGCAGACGACTGAAGAGCAGTCGCCGAGCGAAAACAAACCACATGGTCTATGACATCACATGGACTTCAAAAACACTAATTCCCCGTCTGTCGGAATTATCGGAGTCGGCCGACCGACTGATTCGCCCGCTCGGCGGCGGGATTGCCGGCTGGTACGATTTCGCCGCGTAGAGCACTGTCTGATTGAAATGGAGGAGCTCTGACTCACTCCTAGAAACTAGAAACGCTTTAGAGCTGGCTAAACGAAAACCATGCACAGCGGAAGGATCTTCAAAGTTATTTTTCCCAGATATTGACCTGCTCCCGACCGGGCGGCTCCTGGAAAATCAAATCGGATACAGCGAATCGTATGTCAAAGGTGTCGAAAACCCTGTGCCAGACATATTGAACATATCCGATGAATTTCCGCCGCCGAGGTTTGTCCGACCGAGTTCTCTAAGCCGACATCTTCATCTTACGCAAGGAGACTTGATCTCCATTCAAGATTCCAAGGCTCCCAAGCCGACCATGGTGGGAGATTCGTCTCGTAGCATCACTGGCTCGTTGTGACTAAGGTATTCCTCGATCGATTGGAGATCGCACTCTCATGGCTTCATAGCTCATTTCCGGTTATTGATAATAATAGCTCATTATTCATCGTCCCCTGATCGAGCCCGAAGATGCTGTCGACATCAACTCCCCTCTATGAATACAGCCGGTTATGTCCACAGTATTTCGCCAGCTCGACTCGCGATTTCACTGTCGGCGCTCGATGAGCCAGGACCCTTAGGCGCAATCGGATCCGTTTCCCCAGTGTATTGCCCAGTGAGACATCTTATCCTCCCAAGGTTTTGCGGGTCAAGCCAACCCTAGCAGATTTTTTTCTCGCTCGGCGCGAAATTTCTCGATCCCTCGATTTTTTTGCGGGATGCATCGGAAATCCTCCATGCGAAGCGCTGACTTCCACCGGGGGAAGTTTCCTCTATCCTATCGAGGGAGCCGCGACGCAATGATTGAAGAGAAGTTTTCGCCTCTTTTATGAATCTCTCCGCCAACGCCGATCAATCGGTAACTTCTCAGAAGGGGGTAGAGCTAAACCCGTTCTCGTCTCCACACTCACTCAGAGATGGTGACCGCTCTGAAGATCATTCATCGGCTTCGAGCAGCTTCCCCCTTTGATCAAGAGAAGTGCTTGGGTGCGATCGCCGCACAGTAACACCCGAAAGAACTCCCGAAATGAAAGGAATCTCCGTACTTCTATCGATTAGTGAACGTAACCCCAATTCACTGTCTACAGATCTCACAACATCAGTCAGTCGCGGTCCTCGTGAGATTAGATTCCATAAGTCTATCTCAAGGGCTTCGAACTTCTCATCGGGTATCGTGTCGATTCGAGTCGCCGCCTCTTCAGGAGCTCGACGCTGGTGTAGAAGAATTGTTTACCACATGCTTCTCGTTCTAGTCTCTCTGCGGCACTCCCTCAGCGTTGTCATAAGACTGTCCTCGTTCGAGCGTCCTGTCGCATTCCCTCTCTGAGTTCGTCCTGCGGGACGATGAGTGTGAGCTGACAGACCCACTCAGGAGAATTCACTGAGGATGTGCATCGGGCAGTCAAGATTATAGTCTAATTATGATGCAAATCCAGATTCTCGATCGTCAGTGTCGAAACTTCCCGCTACTACTCGTCGATACAAGTCAAGTCTGTGAAGTGAAGTCTTATTTCACACGTCAAATGGAGACGGCAATCTAGGAGGCGGTAAACGTTTGCGCTCCCACAAAAGAAAGTCGAGGATGCATGAGTATTGCAACAAGGCAGGCGGGCCGTCCGACTAGCAGGGAGGCAGGCAGGCGGACGACTCACTGAGAGCCACAAGAATTCGTGTCTACAAATTTTCTATAATGTACATGGAGAAAGAGATCAGTGGCTACATTCTTAGTCGAACAATACGCTCACAAATGCTTCACTGTCTCCCTTCGACAAGCGAACATGATCTCGACCTCAAGCTCGGCCTACGGCTGCATGGGAGGTCCTTTGAAACAGGCAGTCAGGAACAGCAGTGGCACCAGCGGCAACGGCATCCGCAGCGGCCAACAACAACCCATTGGGAACAAGCTCCGTCCACCGACAGCTGTATTAGCTCTGTTCACCTCTGACGGCGGGCGCAGCCAGCAAATATACGCTGTGTGCTCTCTACCTACTTACTCAAACTGACCTGATGATTGCCGGACATAACCTCAGAACGACTTCGCTATTCCCGAGCTCGGCGCGTCTTGAAAGTCGCGCTTCAAAACAGGTTCGGCCAACACCGGGATCCTTTAAGCCCGTGCTCGGAAGGTGCTAATCCTGAACATTCAAGATGTATCTCATCCCCTCCCTGAACTCCGTGCGTCGGCTGCTTCCTGTTACTCTCGAGGACTCTCTGAACTGACCAACATAACTTCTGGGAAAGGGTTTTTGTAGACTCAATGCAGTTTGCGTATCACCCACGAAGGCGAGAAGAGAAATACCATTCCGTTTTGTGCTCGAGGTCGAGTGTGGCCCGACGGATTTCCCTGTCGGACGATCTTCTTCATGAAGCCGTAATGGACTCCTCGGTGAACAAGTCGAAAGAATTCGTTTGTCCCGAATACGAAATTCGGCGGAATTAAACGCTCTGATCGGAGCGTACTCGATACTAGAACGCCGGCCAGCCCAGAGTGAGGTCCGGCACTAAGGAGCGCCGGCATTATACGAGGATTAGAAGATCGTGTGGGGCAACCACTGAAGGGTGATCTCTCATGCTTGCATTCATCCATTTGTTCGCCGATCGAGATATCAGTGTAGTTCCTCCTCCGATCATATACGAATAACTACAGCTTGTTAGATTAGGCGAACCAGCATACCCATTCGATCGTACTATTCCACAGTCATCGACATGAGCAGAAGCAGAGTCGAGCGATTCTGTTTCTGCTGACTTCGGAGAAGAGGACGAACGCACTTCGGGTCTATTGTCCAAGCGTCAAGCTGTGTGTTTTCTCACTCAGGTATCCGAGAGCATCTGATTACCTGCCATTGGAGATCGAGAGTCCACTACCGAAACTCCCTAATCACAGGTGCACTACGCTTAAGCAATTTCATCCTGTGCGACCGCTGATTTCATTCGTTATTAGGCTGGTCAGACCTATCAGACGCGTGACGTCGAAGGAATTCGGGATCGTTTTCCGGATTAGCGCTTTCGCGTCAAGCTGATGTGGTGTGGCGAGAGTCTCAGTCACCGCTGATATTGATTAAGTGTGAGTCGTGCATAGCTCTCTATTGTCCGTGGGTTGTGCTTCCATTTTCAAGGAAACGACCCACTGGGACCCGAAAAGACCACCCGGGCAATCATCCTCACTCACTGCTCGTGTAGTTTCCATGAACTTGATTCTGCTCTCGGCGTTGATTTCTGTTGTTCCCAATAAACTCTCAATGAAACAAATGATAGACTCACCTCCACTGGCTTTCACGCCCTGCGAGGCTCGAAAATTCCCTGAAAAGGGTGGAACGAGACACGGCACTTCATAGTGAGCAGCTTTCTCACGTAAGAATGCCAGCCCGACATGGAATGCAACGCAACCGAGGGAGTTCAGCGGTTCCCGGTCGCTTCTTTCGCCTCATAATCGTCGGAGAGAGCCTGGATTCTTCCACGAGCTCTACATAAGAAAGAGTGACACTTGGCTCGTTTCTGGGGAAAAAATGTCTCATTGACTTCGGGGCGTTTTTCACGCCACCCTTCATCGGACGGCTCCGTGTGCGGTTAATGACGTAGATGATCACCGCAAGCAGCGGGAGGAGGCCACTGAAGCCGACAACTCACTTACCTAGCTATCGGTCGGAGGGCTCCACAATCCACGACAGTTCAACTCTCTGGTCAAGCAACATTCTCTGGCCCTCTCCTAAGATTATTATGCATCCTTCTCTTCTTTGGAGTTCTCATGTGTCGCCGCTTTCCTCACCCTTGCCGTAATCTAGCCACGAAAGTCTTCCTCAGAAAGGGATACGACCCATCATCATTACTACTAGGAAATAGGCGGGTAATCTCACTCAGAAGCGATTTTTGCCACTACGACGGACGCCATTCTGAAATTTCGCCGCATTGTCCCTGAAGCCCCTCGCTCCTGCGGTTAATACATGGACGATCGAATCGGTTTTACGAGCGGGCCTACCTTCACGGCCGGCCATCGCATCGAAAATTCACGAATTTCAAATGAAATCAGTATCGAGCTCCGAAATTCCTCCCGAAGCGGTGGAGTCTCTTACGATAAACCAGAACCGGCCCGATTCTGGCTCCGTAGCTGGTGCGTCCGGCCGTCGCTCTTCAGGCTCCGAACCCTCCCGATCCTGTTGTTGCGTATCCTGGCTTGGGAATTGAACCCTGTGGAGTGAGCCATCACGAATGTTGTAGTTTTTCATGACTGAAGCTTCAGGAAGAATTCGGATGTGAGGTCTCACGTGTCGTTTGCTCGATTGCTGGCCGCTCGCCACCCAGAACTCGGTGAGGGCTTTTCTGAAGTTTTTTGCTCTCAAGGTCCCATAAAGGTTCGTGATCGAAAATTTCGAGATGCTCTTTTCGGTGTGCATGATGAGCTTGAGCAAGAGCTTCTGTTTCTCTTGTTTGCCGATGCTCGTTCGAGGAGGCGCGTGAGGTCAGTTATACTCTTGTTCCTGGTAACTTTATGTGATGAAGGTGGGGTTCCCCAAGCCGGCAAACAGTACCTGTTTTATGGTAGGCGGGAATCCTGACCACCCGTCGAGGATGTTTTCATAGCTCAGGCTCGGAATAGGAGTAGAGAAAAACAACGATCGTGTCTCCCCGTCACCCTACGCCAGACTACGGAGACTACCATCGGGAGTTGAATCATCTTCCGAAGGAAAACCTCTGTTTTTCCCTATCTCTCAAGTCTTGGAGTTCATCATGCCAAGAGCTGGGAGTGCGCGATTTGTGGAAAGATCGTCGGTGCCCTGACGTCTGAGAGGCATCAGGCAGGGAATGCATGCCTTCTTAGGTGACGGCTCGACGGACGGAACGGACAGAAATCAACCTCAAATGGTTATATCCCCAGTTGCGAAGTAAACTCAATGACATATTCGACATGAGCGCACATTGTGTGGGGGGTCCGCCGAAGAAAGCAGAATACCGACCCAATCGATTGTCGCTCGCTAGGCCGCTCTGGGAGAAGGAGACAAGGCTCGGTTCGCTAGAGAAATCGTCATCATCGTCAAAGTCGTCGTCGAAACCTCGGCCGTCGGTGTCGCCGTCGGTCAGAGGAGGAGGAAGCAAACGCTCAGGCCAGCTCTCATGGAGGAGCTGTAATCATCACGCACAACATTCCAACACTTTTTTTCGTTCAACCCGCCTATTCCTCTCGCCTTGAGTTTCTCGCGCACCCCACCTACCTCACAAGATGAAGACATCCTCCTTTGACAGACAAATAGCTGGCTGGCTGGCCGGCTGTCTGGCCTGGCCGTCGGTCGGTTGCTGGCTTGCTTGCTCGGTCGGTCGCTTGCTCGCCCGGCAAGTTTCTTCTCTCATTCGGCCTGTACTATTGGTTTATCCCCTTAATGTAGGGTTACTTTTCTGAGGCCTGGGCGGCACGTAGTTCTCAGCTTTGTTTTCCGATTACAACTGTATCTTTTATTCTATCGAAGACTTATTTATATAGGCAGAGTACTTCGTCATACATGAACAATAGAGTCAACACTTTCCCTCGTTCCTGGCATGACGAATCAGAGGTGTTGCTAGGTTGTCATGCCTAGCGTCTTGCAGAAATATTGATGACGAAGGGCTGCCACTGCCTTCGTGAAGATATCAGCACTCTGATTTTCGGTGCTTATTTGCTGCACTCTAAGATCCCCTTCGCCGACTCTTTCCCTGACAAAAAAATGCCGGATAGCTATGTGCTTCGTGCGCCGGTGAAACTCTGGATTCTCTGAGAGCCTCACCGCGGCCGAATTATCCACAAACAGCGTCGGGATAATATCCGACTCCGTTATCTCCTTGAAGAGATGTCGTAGCCAGACAACTTCTTTAGCTGCTTCACTGGCGGCAACGATCTCCGCTTCGGTGGTAGATGTCGCTTTGTCTTGACTCATCCAGCTGATGGATCCTCCTGCGTACTCGACCACGACACCTGATGTGGAGCGACTCGTCTAAGCACAACCACCATAGTCGGGAATCACTGTACGCTTCAGAACGATACGGCGACTGTACGCTCTAAGGATACCGCCACTGGAGTATTGCAGTGGGGAAAGTCGTTTCTGAGGAATCCTTTGCAGATCAAGAGACCAGCCTACTTGGATGATTATGCTACCTGTGTGGAAGTCTACAACATCTTCGCAGCACCACAAACATATATAGAAGCGGTGCATAGTGAGAAAAGCGCTGCATCAAAGTTTGATTGTATCAAATGCATAATATTTTGTAAAGAATTTATTATAATAAGGTATATATTATTGTTATGTGGTGTATATATATACATTATTTTTTTATTATATTATATATTATTTTTATATATATATTTTATATATATATTTATATTTATTTATATCGATATAAATCTTCAAGTATGTCTGTTTGTACACTTGTGTCGTTGTAACTCTTTGAAACTTCAAAGGTTTTCCACGAAATTTCGGCTGCAAGTCCGGACAGGTTTGTGGGAGGTTTTTGTGGGTTTTGTTCCGTGACCGGGTGTACGTCACAAAGCCGATTTTCGGGTTTTTTCCTCAACTTCGTTTTTCCTGGGGACAGGCAACATTGGGAACATGAAGTTCAAAACGTTGTAGAGACGAGGCGGGAGAGGGGAGTGAGCGAACAACGCGAGAGATATGTAGGTAGGAGGAATGCATAAATTGGGGATCTTGAACTTCCGGGAGAACGGGGAGGAGGGGGAAACGGGAGAAGGGGGAACGGGAGGAGGGGGAAACAGGAGAAGGGGGAAACGGGAGAAGGGGGAACGGGAGAAAGGGGAACGGGAGAACGAGGA
>NW_003805158.1:0-13358 GCF_000255335.2 Galendromus occidentalis | reverse complement strand
TTCCTTGTGTCTTCCCCGCAGAGAACACTTCATCCAGCACTAAGCTTTTTCCCGTGAGCTTCGAGAAGCTCAACTCTTCTCTTCCGTCGAGAGAGATTGGACTCATTTGTTAGAGAGCTCTGGTATGCCCGCGAGGCTACCTTCTCCAGCCAGGAGCTGCTTGTCTCCGGAGATTCCCATTCAGTCTCTTTAACGGGGAATTGACGGGAGGGAGGCGGAATATTTGTAAACAATATATGTACATGCACGTTATGAGTGCCGGAATTGAGCTGCGAATGGTCCTCTTAGGGGGAAAAATGGGAGAGCAGGTAGGAGCCGCGGGAGCCGCGTGGGCACTGAGTATCCTGGGAGCCGCGGGGGAATTCTGGGTTCGCTAGGGAGCCGCGGAGCCAAAAAGGTTGGGAACCGCTGCCCTAGAGCTAATGTCCAGCCGCGAAGCGTGCAGCGGTCGTATCGTTCTGAAGTTGAACCCTCATATTCGTCGGGAGCGTCAATTTCTGAACGTGTCGCCAGAGAGTCGATTGCTTCAGGGAGGCATTGATTTCATCGGCGCGTGTCCCGCGTGGTATGACGGGCAGGGTCTGTCGGAAGTCACCGGACAACATGATCAACGCTCCTCCAAAAGGGACCTTGCAGTCTCTAAAATCTCGCAATGTCCGATCGAGGGCTTCTTAGGAGTTCTTGTGGGCCATTGTGCATTCATCCCAAATTATTATTTGACACGTTCTCAGAATGGTCCCCATACCAGAATTTTTGGCAAGATTGCATGTAGGCATCTCGATCGTTTGCACATTCAATGGCAGCTTAAGAGCGGAGTGAGCCGTTCGACCACCATCGAGAAGTGTGGCGGCGATTCCAGAAGATGCGATCGCCAATGCGATGTGCTTCCGAGAACGGATGGGCGCCAAAATTAGAGATATCAGGAAAGTCTTACGGTGCCGCCGGGTGCGTCGAGGGAAAACAGACCACCGGTACGATTCGCGATCGCAATCATGATAGTTTCGTAAGCGGTCAGTTGTTCTGGTAGCAGGAGTGGAACATTGGTCTCGACTAATTCAGCCAAAGCTCCCACGTCAAAATCGCATTCTCGAACTAACGCGATCTTGAGTATCCAGAGCACTTCGATCCGGGGCATGCATACCCAGCTGAACCCACGATTTGTTGGCGATAGTAAAACAAAGATCCTCAATCGAAACCAATGCTTCGTTATAGATCTCAGGAACGAAGGCTAGCACAGGGTCCTGGAGCAAACGGCGAACACGGTTCAGGATATCATCGGCCATAGAATCCTTGTGTTTTTCCCAAAGACCCTTGGGATCGGATGGGAAGCAAGTCGTCAGTATGAAGGCGTAACCACATCATAGACAGTGAAGTGAAACAAAACCACGGCCTCACGCAAGGCGACCCAGCAAGCCCGTTCCTCTTCGTACCGTACGCAGCGAGGCTAACAGATACGCTCAGAGCAGCAGGAGCGACCTCCGCGTTTTATGCAGACGACTTAGTAATCCTGGTCAAGGACAGGCCACGACTTCAGTCCTTCATAAGACGAGCGGAAGAGTGGAGCCGAGATTTCGGAGTAGACATCAACGAGACAAAGACCAAGGTCATGCGATTCAGCCAAGGAGGCACGTACGCACGGGACGACAGAAAAATCGACCTGAGTAGGTCGAGACTCGAGCTGGTCAACAGTTTCCCCTACCGCGGAATTTTGCTCACACCCAAACTCAGCTTCACTCAACACTCGAAACTTAGAGCGAGCAAGTGCGCCACGGCAACAGCTCTATTGGGAAACCTGACTGAGGTTGAGATCAAGCTAGCAATGAATATCTTCAGGATGAAGATAGCACCGGTTGTACCCTATGGGATAGAGTCGATAGCAGAGGACCTGAATATGGGGAACCTCGACCACCTAGACAGAATTAAGAGCCACTTCGTGAAGAAAGCCCTCGGACTACCGAGCAACGCGCCATCGACACTCGCGAATAGGCTAGCGGGCGAGCAACGCTTCTCAGAAGACCTAATCCTGAACAAGATGACCTTCGCGGAGAAAGTCAAGAAGGACTACGCGGTGCTCCTGGAGGAGAAGCGCCAGAAGTTCGAAGAATCTGAATTTACAGATGGACTAGCGTCCAGGACGCAGAAATGGAAAAGCAACAATCAACAGAATAGGAAACTGGTGTGCAGAACGACGTGGCACCTGCTTTGTACCAAACGAGACTGTTACGCGCCGATGGACTGCTCATGTAAATTTTGTGGGGAGACCTTTATCAAACTCCATCATGTAGAATCTTGTGGAGCAACAGGGCATGCATCTTTGTCTCAAACGGTCGCAGAGTTAAGGGACCGAAGTAGTGTGGTCTAGACTTTTATCTATCTGTCCTGTTTTTTTTGAACGAATAAATGAAAACGAATATGATGGCGTAGAGCGTCCGAATTTGACCTGGTCGACACGTATCCGACGCGTCAGACAATGTCGTATCCCAATGAGCGACGTCTTCAAGAAGATGTAACTTCTGGCAGGCTAATCTGTAAGTTGCACAAGCTTCGCCATCGACGGGTGGTACGCATCCCCCAGCGAGACACCGAGGAGCATTGTAAATAGAACGACTCCATTTACAAATGTTGGTGTTTTCAATATGCAAGGGGGGAAAAGTGCGGCGAAGTGGGGAAGCATGCGAAGGGATTTATTGTATACCCAGAGCGGTGGATCATCGACCACGTATGATTGACTCCTACTATCTGAGACTCCTACTATCTAATGAATCTAGAAAGTCCTCCGCAAATAGAGGCTCCCACCTTTCATGGCAGCAATCGAAGCGGCCCCTCTGGCTGTAGATCATCAGGCGGTACCGGAGAATTATGGTGGCTGGCGATATGAACGCTCATCTCCCACAATTCGACGGAAGAATGAGCGGACGAGGCAAACTCCTCATGGAGCTCGCCAACGAAAACGATCTGATTATTATAAACCTCACGGAAAAATGTCGGGGAAAAATCACTCGAAAACAGGGCGGCACCTCCTTTACGTGAGACTATGCACTCTGCAACGCTCGAACCTATAGAGAAGTGACAGATATGCATGTAGATGAGGACAAAGAAATCCTCCGGTAGTGACCATAACCTACTCACCATACAAACGGGCAAAGCAAAGGGTTACTGCCGCCCCCAAAAGGTACAAGTACCAATTTTACGGACCCAAAAAGCCGCGGAGAGGGCGTCAGACCTGCTGAGAGCTCGAGCGGAATCAACGAGATCGGCCAGCTACAGTGATCTGAAAGACGTCATCTTGCATGCACTGTGCAGAAATACGAAACTCGTTACTCTGAGCCCGAAGGAAAGCCTGTCATCACCCGAGCTATCGAATCTAACGAAGCAAAGTAGAGAACAGAATCGAGCATGGAGAAGAGCAAGACGCACGGGAGACGGCGTCGACGAAGCAGAACAGATGAGCGGACCCCCTCGTCAAGTAAGACAAGCGGTAAATCTGTCCACTGAGGGACCTGAGATGAGAGCAACTCTAGCTGCGATCTCAGCGTCCTCAGCCACTGGTCCAGATGAAATACCAGCGAGAGTCCTCAAAGCTTTGAATGACATTGGATGCAGCTATGTATCAAAGGTCTTCAACAACATCCTGAATGGTACCCACGAAATTCCGGCGGAGTGGAGTACAGGAAGGGTATCCTTAATTGAGAAATCTAACTCAGTCAAAGGAGACCTTACAACCTACCGACCCATCACAGTGCCCCATGTCCTGTATAGGATCTTCACGATGATATTAGGGAGACACTTTCAACAATGGACTGAGTGCACTGAACAGCTATCCGAAATGCAAAATGGGTTCCGGAGAGACCGCAGAGGCGATGACAACATATTCATCCTAACAACTGCAATCGAAATAGCGAGAGCCCAACACAAGGGCCTACTCTGCGTATTTCTTGATGCCACGAAAGCCTACGACCGAATCGATCGAAGTAAGCTGTGGCGAATTCTAGAAGAGAGGAGAATGAACAAACCATTGCTCGAATTCCTCAGGTACATGTACGAGGAGACCTGCATTTTTCTCAAACGTGGGGATTACACCTCTGACGAACTGTCCATACCAATCGGACTCCGCCAAGGTTGCCCACTCTCCCCAATTCTCTTCAGCCTCTACATCGCAAACCTTGAGCGAGAACTCATAAACACAGGACTCGGGCTCAGGTTTGCGAAGAGGGGAAACTTCCGGGACGTGAAGGAACAGAAAAATTCCACGATCCCGGGTCTATTATGTGCCGACTACCGTATTCTAATGACAAATGACATCAGGGATATGGAAACTCTCCTGGAGATAACCTCTAGATTTGGGAACAACATGTCGATCAAATTTTATCCCCAGAAGAGTGGAATCGTGCTTTCCTCTCGACCAATCCCGATCCATTGAATCTATCCAATCTCTATCCATACCCTAGATAGAGACCATATCTCTATCTATCCATATCTCTATCCAATCTCTATCCATACCCTAGATAGAGACCTCAAGATTCAAGGACTTTCAATACCCTTAATGGAATCCTATAAATATCTTGGGGTCGAACTATCGGCTGAAAATGACTACCTAGCTAAACAATGGCCAAAGTGGTCAGAGAAAGCCAACCAGGCGATCCAGAGACTCAATGCGAGGACCTTATGGTGCTTCAACAGATTTGAAGTCTCCAACATTCTCTGGAAAGCCACTGCCGTCCCGCAGCTCACATATTGCAATTCAGTAATCACAATGCCGAAATGGCTCAGAAACCACATCGAAGTCAGGCAAAGAGACGCGGGACGATGGGCTCTCGGCATACCACACTCGACTATAGCCAAAGAGTTCATCGAGGGAGAGCTCGGATGGAGCTCCTTGGACGCTCGTGAGACCATCAGAAAGGCGATGTTCTTCGAGAGGATAAGAAATATGGACGACGATAGATGGCCAAAACTTGTCCTCCAGGCTGCCGACCTCACTGAAACCTGAATCAAAGCAACAGAGAGACTCGATAAACTGAGCTTGCTTTTTGATATAGGGGAGATCAGACCAGCTAGAAGTTCATCGGGCGAACCTGCGTGGAATTTGCTTCGCAGAGAACTCAGACAGAGGGTGCGAGATAAACTGGATTCGGCATGGAAACTGAACATGGAATCCAAATCCACGCTGAGTACATATCGTAAATACAAGGAGACCAGAGGTCTCGACGTAAGATTGTACGACAACTCTCGCGGGAGACAACTCCTGGCACTTACAAGGGCAGGAGTGCTCAACGAAACGACGACATGTCCGCGACCCTTCCGTCAACTGCAGCTGCCCAAGATAAGTTATACCCGAAACAGACGAACATATTGTCTTAGGGTGTGAGGAAGAAATGTTCTCGCCCGAGGAATTCGCCTACGGAATCGGACTCCTACCTGACATCACACAGGAAGTCACCGAAGAACGAAGGCGACCCTGAACAAGTGGGAGAGACAAGATCTGTGAACGCAATACGTGTCACCCCTGAATTGAAAGGGATCATATGTGCATATGGAAGATCAATATGAATCAATCAATCAATGTCGGTCCACGTAGGCTGACTAAGAGCAACCTCACATAGAAGCACTCTTGATTGTTGGGATGAACGGTATACAACCGACCCAGAGCATTGGAGGAAATTCTCGTACCATGTCCTTCGATGTTCACAGTTGTCCCTCTTTCGCGAGCCTTGAATTTTTTCGCTTGCCCCGTGTAGTATTCCGGAACTTCGGAGTAAAGGAGAGTCTTCGGGAGGTCATCATTCGAATTTCTGCATAAATCGAAGAATGCAGTCAATGTTGAGGCCGGTGGAGCAGCCGCTCTCGCTTGTACGTTGCTCGCCGTGAAGTATACACGCTGACCGTTCTCGAGGTGCACCGCCAAATGCACAACTGCAGGTTCTCGTTCATGGATGGGGAATGACAGAATCCGCCAAATCGCTTCATTACTGTTGATGTAGCGTCCAGAGCGATATCGTTCCACTTCATCGACTGGTTCTGAAGTGTTCCTCATCTCGATAAGTGCCATATCGCTCCCCTCATTCACGTGCTTGCAAAAGTACTTGATGGACTTGACGGGATTGCAGTATTCGACGCTGATGTGCGCTTTGAAGGTTTTTGAGAGCAATGGTGAATACGGCACAATCCAGCTATTATCGATGACGATGACTCGATCACCGCACGGAACATCTTGCCGCCGTCTTCAAGGGACCTACGTCGACATTGGGGGTAACCATCGTTGCCTGGGACGGTTTCCGGAATCAGACGTTTCGGGTACTTTTTCGAGCATTTCTTGTCTTTCATACAAACACATCGTGGATTAAAGTCTCCGCAAGGCCCGTGGACCATGTTTCGTGTGACGACCTCGAATGATCCAGGATCGATGTCAATGTCTGGGATTTTGGCTGAGATGACATCGTCGATTCTGTCTGGTGTGATTTTGTTCGCCAACAAGATCAGGATATGTGCATGCGGGAGTCCTCTCTTCTGTCATTCGATGGAGTAAATCCATCACCGTGTTTCTCCAAAAACTTGATATTTCTTGATGAAATTCATCATTGATAGTAATTTCTGCCTGAAGACGCGAGCAATGATGTCGTGGCGATCGGATGACGCTTGACCTCGTAGCAAGAGCTCTTGAATTTCACCCCAGGCAGAATTGCGCGTGAATGTGATGAATAAATCGGGGCGACCATATGCGCGAACATATGTCATAGCATCCATGGCGTATTCATGCATATTACGCGGGCTCCCTGTGTACGTGGCTGGTAAAACTACCTGCTTCCCAACACTGTTGGCATCGACGTTGGCATCAATGTTCACCGCATCGCGTAGATGAATGTATTCCTCCGAACGCACTTTCGTTTATTTAGGCGGATATAGAGCAGTCGTTCGCTCTGGATTTTCACGTATATATCGACAATGAATTAGTGAAACAATAGCCGACATCTGAGAATGTTATTATCGGAATTGTCAAGAATCATGATGCGATAGGCGTAAAAAAATGAAATGGTACCCATCCCCTCCCTGCCTTTCAACCATTCATTAACTGTTGACCAGTTTACATACCTAATTCAAATATACAAGATTTACGTCAACCTGGAGAGTGACACCATCTTTGTGCATTGCTGAAGATGATACGTTCCGCCTATTCCCCCGCATAGGGAACAGATGCATTCGTCCGAGGGGTCATGGAAGCCTCTGCGGGAGCAAGTTTTGTGGTGAAAGCCGTGCATCGCAAACCGGGTGTATGTACTACCAGCATTCTGGGGCGCGGCCTTTGGCCGCGCTCGTCTCTTTTCTGTGCGTTTCCGGGGAGCGCATTGCAATTCTGTAAAAGCGGACCTCTAACGAAAATTGCGACGCGTCGCCGTTATGATAATCCGTTCCGATGGATCTAAAATTATTGCGACTGATTCGGCTCCGATAATGCTAAAGAAACACGAGTATGTAGGAGTCGGCGGTCAATGAAATAAGGGATGAGAGACTTCGTATTCAAACATCGAAGACAACATTTTTGAGTAAAGGTTTGGGTGCTCTGATTTTCAGTCCGTTGGGATCCGAACTCTGCTTAGCGCGACGTAAAGTTGGCCATGATTGAAGACGTCTCCTTGCAACGATGAGCCAACGCAGGAAAAAGTTTGACAAGACGCCTGTTCATGTAGTCGGAATCCTTCCAACGGTCTGAGGAAAAGGCCTCGGTGTTGAAAACTTCGGGGTCCACGTCCGTCAGCCTCCGCTCCCACTCGCGACAGTGCTCGGCGAAGGCCTCGGTCACCCGGAGATAGAATCTTCGCTGGACTTGCTCCGAGAGTAATGGGACATTCGCCACGAGATAGACGAGTCTGTTTCTGCTTGATCGGTGCACTCGCAGCACTTTTTTGAGAAAAGCCGCCTTGAGGCGATCCAGCTGCATGAAGTGGGATCTGCCGAGCTGAGCCCAGATCACTGGGATCCCGTAACATGCCGTCGGCTCGACTTTCAGCGTGCATAGAGCCTCGGCCGTCTTCAGGGAGAGCTTGTGAGGGTTCTCGATGCAGTGAAAAGCGAGATGACCCAGGAGAACTCGTTCGCGGAGATGCCGCGAGAACGAGCAGCCAAACGCCGAGAAGAAAATTCCGAGGTACGGGAAGTGATCAACAAGCTCAAGAGTGTCCAAGTCGATTCTGAACTGATCTGAGCCCGAGGGTCTACCACCGCGGCGGAATTTGAGAGCTTTCGATTCCGAGGCGTTGATCTCGAGATCTTTCTCAACGACGTATCGTTGCAGACTCCTCAGGGCTTGTTGGAGATGGAACCGACTCGACGAGAACAGGGCGAGATCGTCGGCGTACATGAGCACTTGTACTTTGGGGTTGCGGTCTTGTATGCGCCTAGGCAAGTCGCTCACCAATGTCGAGAAGAGAAGGGGGCTGGGGCAGTCTCCTTGGGCAACCCCAGTCGTTTGCCGAATTGGTTCGTGCTCGACAACACCGTCTTCGAGAAAGACGAGATCTTCCTGTGAGATCGCGGAGAGGAGGTTCAGAATGTGGCTCGGGACGCCAGCTTGAGCTAACCTTTCCAGAATGTAGCTCCGCGATGCAGTATCAAAGGCCGACCGAAAATCGACGAAAACCTTATTTAGGATCTGCCGAGGACGTCCCAAGACCCTCCTGACCCTGTTGAGAAGCACAGAGGCCGCCGTATAAGTAGACATTGCTCTTCTGAAACCGTGTTGCTCAGGGGGAGGAAGCTCTCGCTCTTTAAGAAGTCCTCGAGGCGTTTGGCGAGGATTCCGGATAAGAGCTTGTAGATCACATTCTTCTTGGCTATACCGCGGTATGAGGACGGTGCCAGGGGGTCACCCTTGCCTTCTGGGATGACGCGGAGGGCACTGGGTACGCCGTCACACGAGCCTCAGATCGGAGCCACTTGTATGGATGACGGGCAGCCTCACGGAGCAGAATGGCCTCGACCCTTCCGGAGTGGGCCGCCTCAGAGTCTCGGATCACTCGGCAGTAAGCTCGTCTCGATCTCGTGTAATTCGATGTCATATAAGGCTGGATTCTGGACAGAATGTATGCCTGCATCATGCACGATCTCGCGAGACGGCAGGCCGGAGAAAACCACGAACCCTATCGCCTCGGGTTTTTCCTCAGTATGCCCTGTCTTATGCTGTCGACGATCGCCGTGTTGAACTCTTCAACTGAGAGGTCTTGCGGATTATAGAGTAGAGGCGAGGCGGGTAGCAGAAGACGTGACACGTCCAGTTCCCGACTGAGTCCTGTTCGTCTTAGGGGTAATCTTTGACATTGTGTTGTCGTTACCCTGGTTCCGACACGTAGATGGCTCCTAACTCCGAAGGCCCGCAGCCGCCTCTGAACTCCCAGATACCGCACCTGATTCCCGGGAATGTTTGTGAGAAAGAGGTCGATCGTGGATTTGCCTTGGGGGCCGATGAAAGTGTGTTCGGGACTCTCAGTCGGCATCCAAAGCCCACTTACATAGTTCCATGGTTCGGAACAGAAGCTGCGTCTTGCGGGTTGGAGGCTTATCGACTGGGCACTTGAAATCACCGCAGACCAGAGTCGGTTTGGTGAGATCGACGGAGTCAATGGACGAGGTGACCTTCTCCAGGGAGACTTCCGGCTTCCCCGACGGACTTGAGTACATTGCAATGATATTGATCCTCCGTGGTGGAGAGTCGGATCAGAGCATTGTTCTCACGGAAGAAACTTTGTAGTCGTTGAACAATTTGTCGCTCGATATTTGGAATCACCCTGCACCGAAGCTCGATTCAGCATCTTCCATGAAGTATATTTGCAGGAACTGATGTTCTTCGTTCGGTAAAGGGAGGAGGGATCCAGCGCGATGATAAATCTGGCCTTGGCACTTGAACGCAGGCATACATTCATCATTGAAAATCTCGGTAGCGCCGAAAGATGTCATTTGGAAAGCCGAATTATACTTGCGTATGTTCTTTAGAAAACGCTTCGATTCGCTTGTTTCTCCGGCTACCAGGGCCCGGAGTGTCTGGTGTGGCGAACGTAGGTCGGGTAGTTTGACTTGACCGTTGGCACAGCACATGCCAGCCGTCTCGTTTTTGAACTTTAAAGCACGGTAGAACTGACACGATTGATCCATCTTTCCAATGACAACTTTGGGATGGAGATCGTAGTTGTAATTGGGAACATAGTTGAAAGCTGCCATATTCAAATCTACGTGCGGTGTACGTCTTGATCGAACGTGAAGCTGCCTATCGGTTTGCACTCTAGATGTCCGCTCAGCTTCTGATTCGCGGGAGCGAGCGGAAGCAGTCGGAGCGCGGTCAGCTCCCAGTCTGGCTTCTAGCTCAGCTTCTGATTCGCAGGCGCGAGTGGAAGCAGTCTGAGCAAGGTCAGTGTCGCGTCTCGAAGCGCGAGTCGTACATACTGTACCAATGACCCATACCGGAACACCTTTCTGTTCAATAAATGATGGAGAGCAGTCGTCAGCTCTTCGTTCGCTCGCGGTGATCGCAGCCAGAATGTGGACGGCAGCACGTCCGATGGCAGCTCTCTCAGCCAGCCGCAGCGGAGCTCCGCCATCTTATCAGTAGCGTGCGCGAGACTCCGAAGGCATCGTCAGTCCTTTCGGGTTTCCGTCGAAATTCGCATGATCCGCGAGCGATCGACCGAGAGACGATCTCATCAATAGCATCGTCAGTGTTTTCCGTCCTCCGGTCGTCCCGGCTCGTGACATTTGGTGTCAGAAGTTACTTCAGAAGAACTTGCGCGTTGGAACCAGTTCAGCAGGCCACGCCGTCAGCTAGTGATCGAATCGATTCGTCATATCGACCATGAGCAACGAGAAAACCGAAACACATCGCCATTCCGGAGATGGAGGAACCCGACGAAGATCCGGGAAATTCCCAAGCCGAAATAGATGCCCATCAATGCGGTAGCTCGAGGGCTTCAGCTACACCTGGCGCCTCGAGAGTACATTGGAAAACTAGGCAAAAGTACGAGAAAATCCTCGAAGATCAGATTGCCAGACGTACTCTGGTTAGGAATAGTTTGGAAGATCGGGTCGACAGGATAAAACTGTTGTGCGAGAACCCCCCGGAAAACATTCGCCGTCACGCGAAACTCCACGCAACAATGCTGGAGCGTTCCGAGTCAGAGCTGCGAACACTCGACACAGAAATTGCGGACCTGATGCGAAAACTCAACCCTTCGGATTTGGTGGAGGATTACGATCGGGTGATTTTCTTTGAAGAAATGGTGATCGGCGCCCAAAGCGATCTCGAAGACTTGCAGAAAGCCCCACTGGCGGATCGTAGTGAACATTCCGTTGGCGGTGCGAGCGCCGATGACCAATGCATCCAGCCGGATGCGGATGATCAGAGAGCTTCGACTCCCCAGATGGATCCCGGTGACCAGCGAGGCCCGGAGACAAATGTGTCAAGCCTCCCGATGATAGTGAAGGTGGTTCAGGAGAAATCCCCGCGTACGCCGAAGTTCAATGGGAATTTCAAACAATTCCGTGAATGGTCCCAGCTCTTCGAATCGTACGTGAACAGCAAAGACATACCCGTGATTCAGAAGTTCGCAAAGCTGAAAGAAAGCCTCATCGGCCCAGCGAGACAGGAAATAGCGCATATAAGTTTCTGTGAGAGCCAATACGAGATTGCCTTGAAGAGGATTCACGACGTTTACGGTGACGAACAAGATGCCGAGCAACAACATGTGAAGGAGATTAGCGGACTATTCAACGCCAAGGATCTCCATCGCCCAGATAAGTTGAGACATTTTCACTCGACTCTCTCTCAAAACGTTCTAGCCCTCGTGGCTCTCGGGAAAAGGATCGACGGGCTCTCCACATTCCTCGTACACAACCTAATTCGAGTACTCCCGCGTTCACTACAACTTCAGTTTCTTGACATTTACGAGGATTTACGGAAAAGCGGTGACTCCCGCTGTGAGTTGGAGGTACTGATAGATTTTCTGGAGCGGCAGGTGAAAATCCACCGGAAGATTGCGGACAGCTCGACGAGATACCGGAGTCCAACTCCCTATTCCTCGAATGATTCTCAATCTAACTACAAGCCGGCTCGGTTCGAACATCAGTCGGCCAACTTCAGCTCGACCGTCATAAACACAAGCCGCACCGTCCCCGCGGGACGACACATGTACAGTTGCGTTTTCTGTGAGGCATCCCACCTCAGCAGAAACTGCAAAGCGCCACTTACCCTAGAAGAACGTAAAGAGAAAGTATCGAGTAAGAGGGCGTGTTTCCGTTGCCTACGATTGAATCACTCAGCCGTCAACTGCAAAGCGAACGTTCGGTGTTCGATTTGTTCACACAAACATTACCCTCTCATGTGTCCAAAACAAGACAAAGTCTCGCCGTCAGTCAGTCAGTGTGACGTCACTACCACCATTCTCTCCAGCGTGGACGCGCTCGAAGGCTCGACGCTCCTTCCAACAGGCTTCGTCTGGGCACACTTCGGGAACAGGAAGAAAAAGTCAGAATCCTTTTGGACACATGCTCCCATAGGTCATATGTGAGCAAGAGAACAATCTCCGACTTAGCCGCGAAGCCGACAGACTCAACGCTTCTGTCCCTCGGCTCCATCGGAGGTAATGTCTCTGATGTCCAACGCTTCCAGATATACGAACTCTCTCTACAGAGCTGCTTTTCTCCGCAAGTCGTGATACCCGTCAGGTGTCTCGAGATAGCCGAAATCTCAAAGTCGGTTCTACCGCTGGTTAAGCAGACCTATGGCTTAACGCCAAGCGCGGATCTCGGCGGAGATGGCGAGGACTTATCCATAGAGATTCTGCTGGGTGCAGATATCTTACCAAAAATCGAGAAAGAGCAGAAAAGACTCCTCGACGGTTTATCAGCTTTCAATACCCAATTCGGTTGGTTCTTCTACGGTGGGGTCGTGAGAGAGTCGGACACACGCCCACCAAGCCTGTGCGCCTTCAGTCTCATCCAGCCATGGAGACCCGAAGAGTCGAGGGTTTCTCCGGTCGAAGAAGAACCATTGACTAAAGATATAGACTTCCTTTGGAATTCTGAAACTCTGGGCATCGAAAGTCCAAACGAAAATCAGAACGAAATAGACGAGCTGGATGAGGAATTGATCAAGCATCACAGAAGAACGACGAGAAAACTAGCGGATGGACGCTTTTCCGTTTCTCTCCCTTTTCGCAACAATCTCGAAACGCTAGGGGATAACGAATCGCTCACGAGATCTAGATTGATCAGACTGTTAAACAGTCTCGCGAACGATCAAGACACGATCGGAACCATCGATAAGGAAATATCGGAATACATCAGCAATGGCTACGCGGAGCCGGCTCCGCCACGAA
>NW_003805157.1:5906-28582 GCF_000255335.2 Galendromus occidentalis | reverse complement strand
TGTCGGATATCTGAGGGGTTGCGCATCCAACTTTGTGATGAACCCATGAAGCCTCGACTTTCCAGCATTCTGTATGTTTGGCGCCGTGCCATACATACGATACTCGTATTTACCCTGTGTCTATGGTCATAGTACGTTGTGAAAATCGTTTTAGGTACATTGTGGTATCTTGAGCCGAGAAATATGAAGTAAATTAAAGCTCGAAAACTGCGGGGTCTTTATTTGGAAACTCGAAAAAGAGTGATGGAGGCTCGGCGATGAGTTGTCCGGCGATGAGTTGTCCGGCGATGAGTTCTCTCGGCGATGAATTATCCGGCGATGAGTTGTCTCAGCGTTCAGTTGTCGGCGATGAGATGTCGGCGATGAGTTGTCCGGCGATGACTTGTCATGTACCGCTCCCACCCATTCTACGAGCTTATGGATCATGCAACTGTTGGTTTGCTCCGACTTCAATTTCTTCTAATTTGTTCTCCTTGCTTAGGAGCTTAATTCTCTCTCCGTACCCTCTTTTTTGCCATGAACTAAATCACAGAAATGTTCGGGCGACCAAAGATTCGATATTTAACTGGTCCGAACTCCGCTCTGCCTTCTCATCGATCCCGTCGATTCGAGGGAGTTCATATCCGTGTTCGTATCTAAGGAGATGCTCCTACGTATGGTTTCGTGATCGGCTATGAGTTTATTTACATCACTGCATAATCGAGGGCCTATCGATGATTTCGAGCAGGGCATCGGCTCAATACACTGACCGACACATAGACTTACTATATTCTTTTCCGCGATGATTTTACGTAGAATTAACACAGCGTCATTAATTGGAGAGCTCACGAAATCCGCTGAATGTTATGAATGTTGGAGTCTTCCTCAAAAGGGATTTTTCGGCTATAGCGGCGGTCGCCTGAATTTTCTTTCAAACATTTTTTCCGACTCGAGTTCTTGAGAACCCTACCGATTTACATGTAACAGTACAAATTTATCTCAAATCATTCTCAATTTTCCGTCTGTCATCGAATTTCACAGCATTATCATGGCTATACTCCGGGTCCGTGAATCTTATTTGAAAACGGCTACCATACAAGGTTGTTCACACACGTTATCACGCTCCCCATGTTCCGAAAACACGCATTCATACCTACACCACATGTACGAATTCTGGCACGCATGAATTAAGATCACTATGCGAGCGAGTTGATGCTAGGGAAGATTCCTCCTCCGGGAAAGAAAAAACTGAATCTTTGCTGGCAGCATCTTCCAGAAAATCCCTTCCGCGGGGAGAAGCTCCCTCGAACCTAGTCTCCCTCGCAGTGTACTCAAATTCTCATGAGGTCAGTGCCGAGTACCGGGCTACATGCTCTCTTTCCAATTGATCGCTCCACTCTGTATATTGGGAGCCCACCTGTGTGCTTCGAGAACTTATGGGATTGTTCTCGGAAACGATCATGAACTTCCCCGAACAAGAACTTTCTGTTTACCGGATATTTTCAAACTATCTGACAGTCCCGCGGTGGAACCGATTGGATGATGTCATTCCAATTGAAGGGATTTCATAGATTGCTCCAGCCTCAGCTACGAAGGTAGCGATGAATCGAAGAGGGTGACTGAAGCGATATGGTTGTTGTTCCCAATGACCTGCAGGGAGCCATCCGAATTGAGGTGACGTCCGATCGACTTCCCTTTCATAACCCCGCTTTCCCAAGCCTGACTACTCACCTCGATGATGACATCCCCGCAACAACCATAGCAACTCGTTGAGCCGAATGGATTCGTGGTATTCGTCGAGCAGCCTCTGTTAAGGAGAACCGGTTTCTCCTCGGGAGGAACCAGGCGAGTAGAAATACCATCCCACTAGGAAACGGAAAGCCCAATTTTAGCCCGAGTTGTCTGCATGTCGATGGAGGCTGGGACGCGATGTTCCGTACTGCGTTCTCAGACAGGGAGACGAACTCCGTCGGACCATATTTAAAATAGAGTGATGTGATGACTATCCCCTGATCAGAGATTCGGCATACCTTCGAGAACGTATTGATGACGACCTTCGGTTCGCCCTGCTCCAGCGAAGGTAGAACCATTGTAAAATTGCATCGATGATAAATATTGAAGTCGTAATGACCCGGGAAATTCGTGTGCAGAACAATTTTTTTGGCAGTATGTCGTCTGGCGTCAAACAGAATATCCTGAAAACGATTCTTCACATGAAATACCGGATCCGAGGAGACATTTTGGATTCGATCCGATGCCTGATTGCCTCCGCCGAGGCCAATTGGTGAATGCAGACCCGGATCCTTCTCCGCTCGCCTCTGACTCACCAGACCCAGGGTGAAGTAATTGTAAAAGTAGTCCGAGCGCAGGTCTTGACCCGTTTCGTCCTCGGTTGCGCTCGGCGAGTGAATTCGCATTTTGTCCTAGAAAGAATCACCGAGCTCATTCTCCGAAGGCTAATTTCACCGTCAATATATTTTTGAGGAGCGTGATAGACCTGCACCTCAAAAATTTATCGCAAGAGTTTGGCCTTAAGCCATCATCCACATACCTCTTCTTTGTAAAATATCTTCGAGGGGCTCCCCAAGAGCGAGACGACATCGCTGACGCTGTCACCGAAGAGAATCGTTCTGCAATTCGTATTGACATTGTTTCACGGGGAGTTTTTCGGGGCATAGGATTCGAGCCTCATCTCCCCGAAATCGGGAGGGGGAACGCTCTCCGGGAGGGACTATGGTCTCTCGAGCTGCCGTCTGCTCTTCATCTCGTTACCTTTTCAACGTTTTCTTGGCGGCCATGTTCGTCCGGTCGTAGGATGCTTTGAGCACAATTTCGACTTGAACCCCTCGAGTCCGCCCTGGGTTACGAGGTCCCTGACCCTCATCCCGTATAACTTTAAGCTGCTCCAAGAAAATCGAGTCGCCGAACGTGCTCAGCGGCAAGGGAGGGGGTCTGAAAGATCCAAATCGTCATCGAGATGCTTGGAGCGTTGTTACGATTTTCGATACGCAGAAAACTCCGGTCTGGGGGACGGGTTCCTCTCGCGACCAGCTGAACCTACACTGTGTCTTTATGCGACGTTCCGGTGTAGATCGACATCCTCGAAACAACTGAACTGTGTAAACTCTGAAATTTAGAGGAAAATATCAAGGCTCGCGTCCGATGCTTCCTTGAATGATCTCCCCTCGCTATTGCATATTTCCTCCTTTATACTTATTCGAAGCAAAGCTTACGTTCGAGTCTTTCGCCTTCCTGTCCGCTGCAAACGAGAAACAGAGGCCCCGGAATTTCTGATGAAACATGCGCGCATCAGCGTCAAACTCTGTAAGAAAAAGTCTCCCTGAGACCTGAGCGGGTAGGACCGATTCTACGCTAGATTATTCTCTGCAAATGAGTCTTCGGGAAGTATCATAATATGGTGATCAGATGCTCCAGTTAGCGTGACAGCGATGGGACAAATTTCCCGCTTGATGTATAGGCTTGAGAACTTCCAATGTGTCCCGCTCTTGATCGAAAAGATCCCGCGCTGATGCAATGACAGCTCGCCTGACTGCCTATGTCAAAAATGATTATGATTTCGGGGAGCATGCTCGGTAACTAACAAGAGCAGCTCCGTACTCAAAAAAGGCCATCGATCGACTTCGTTGATTCATGGTTTTAAAGCTTGAAGGCTGTTTCTCTCAGCCCGCGCTCATTCATCGAACGATCAGGCTCGCGAGACCCCTTCTCGGAGCGATGCTCCTCAGTCAGTCTAGCTGTCTAGGTCTATCCAATCGGGCGACCGCAGTTGGTGAGGGGCCGATCGAGAGTCTCTCCCACACATCACTAGGGGACTCCTAGGCGTGTCCCGCCTCGATGGAAAGCTTCGCCATGGAGAGTGCAATAGAGCTTCGAGCCGGAGCTAGAGGCGAGCTGGTCCTCAAGCAACGGATCCTCACGGGTGGCAACGATTCTTGCAGAAATCTCGAGCGAGAAGGCAAGGACGGGACCCGAGAGAAAATGTGAGCGTGAACTGAGACTAGCCTGAGTCATGCGAATGACACCGGGGCGACTCTCGAAAGAACTCTGTCCCTTCTCGTAGGGAATAAGTATCTTCAAAAGCTCCGGGGCGTGCGAGGAGAGCTCTGGAAATGGACAGTAGGAGACAGGAGCGCCTAATCACCGGAAAACAATCAAACTGTGAGTGACGTTCTGGAGAGGCAATCGTACCAGTAATTCCCAAGACTCCAATAGCTCTATATTGTCGGCACGACGCCTATGCGGAGGAAAACGTAAGTTCGACATTGTTGCGGCACATGAATCCATCAGCGGATTCAGAGCCTCGGAAGGAGGCGGGAGGCATTCTTGAGGAAACCCACGGTTCACAATCGATCTCGGTCTCGCGATGATGGGAAGGGTTCTGAGAATCAGCTGATAGCATCCGGTGTCACCATTCCCGTGAGGATTCAGACAAACAACGATGCGGGAATAGCTTTCACGCAGATGATCTGCGTCGCGACGCTCCAGGCAATGACCGGGTGACGTTCACGCAAGCCTCCGAAATACCACCTCAAGGTTGCCATTCCTAATTTGATTAACCTGTACCCAGTTGAACGATGACCGCGATCGGGGACGAGAGACTCATGTTGCCCGTCTCGCGCAACGATCTCCTGCCGAAGGGTAAACGGGACCGCACACTCTTCATCATCATGCTAATAATGGTGCCCGTGGTAAGTATAAGAATCTAGAGCGACTCGAGACAAAACACATAATGTCCGAATGCCGCGACCCATCGATTATGCTAACGTTTTGGAGCGCCTTTCTCGTAGGTGTTTGTGTTCGATGTGTTCTGCGTCCTGCCGGAGGTATCGAATCTCATACCCGTTCACGTTCTCGGTGCGATATTCGTTCTCTTCAATATCGCCGCGAATATGCTGCAACTCATGTGGTCGCAACCCTCAGCGCGCGAGTTGAGTCCTGGAGTTCTGCCATCGGTGTTGATGCCCAACTGGTTCTACTGTCACGAATGTCACTTGAACGTTCCACCGAGGAGTTACCATTGCAGGTCAGGTACCTTCGGATAATCTTCCACGATTACCCGGGAGCGGGACGAACCGAGAACTGAACGGAGGGAATCGATATTCTTTTCAGGGTTTGTGACGCTTGCATCCTAAAACAGGATCATCACTGCATGTTCGCAGGGAAGTGCGTCGCCTTCGGGAACCAAAGATATTTCGTAGTGGGCGTTTTCTACATCTTGGTGGGCACCATTTACTCGCTGACGATGCATTTCGACTACACGGTAACTCATCATTTGGGGGGATATCGGTGGAAGCTGATCCTCGTACAGCTAGCCCCGCATTTAGGATGGCTTTTCGGCGCGTTTGACATGTACGGCTTCCTCGCGGCATCTTTGAACTTGCTCGAGATTTGCGTCATGTTATTTTGTGCTACACTCCTGTACAGTCAGGTGAATGATTTCTCCCATATAGTCTGCCTGATTCTTGTGCCTATTCCTCGTCTCGTTGTAGTGTCCACTTCTCACAGCTCGTCATCGCTCTCTTGATGTCCCTTAAGACTCCATTTATTCTTTCTAGATCGCCTGCGTCCTCAACAATCAGACGATGTACGAGAGGAAACACGAAGTGAAGAAGTTCAAGCATCCGACTCTTGAGGAAAACCTTCAAGAAGTTTTTGGAGAGCACTACATTCTTGTTTGGCTTTGGCCACTCATGGAATCGAAACCAAGGGGCGACGGGATCAATTTTGTAGACTACGAACGCCTTGAGAACCGCAAATCACTCTAGTCCGTGACGTCGGAACTGCGCAAGCAGCCGCTCAACCAATATTCCTCTAGGAAAGGATGTGGGACCTTAAATTGACAGTGAACGACGGGGTTCTCGATCCCCCGGTATACGTTCGAGGTGCTTGACGAATCTCCGCAAAACGATTCGAGTGAAGAGCACTCTCGAAGCTTACTGGAGCCACAGAATCGCGTTTCTGAATCATCCTCACTCAGACACTTTCTCGGACGTCGAAACGAAATATAACACATATATTTATACACGATCGCCGAAACCCGTGTGAATATTGATGAAGATCACAAGGACCTATTGCATTTTTTGTGAATAAATTCTGAGCCTTGATTCCCTCTGAAATAATTTCCAAACTGGTCGGAAACTCGGGCGAATATCCCCTATCTTATGATTTGAGGCACTCACCTCCGGGATAGGTCGCACCGAAGGTTTCGTCGATCTGATCGCGGGTGGGTGGGACATCCTGGGGGAAATCAAAGAATCTTATGCTTCTCCTGCTCTGCCGACTGAGGGGAGAATCGTAATCAAGATCGTTTATCAGGGAGCGACAATCGCGTGCAAACCTTGGAACAGAAAACAGTGCCCGAGTAAGTGAGTTTCACTTTAGACAAGTTCGTCACCTCGATGAGCTGGAAAGAATAAATCAAATCTGAGGAGAAACTCGGAAATATCCTCTCGACCGCCATAAAAGCTCGTCATCCTAGACACGTTACGTCTCTGCACGAATCACTCACCTTCAGTCTTTGGGTAGTAGGTTCGAAGACCAACCGGATTCCATCCTGTCGAAGGTTGAGAACGATATCTCCGGCTAATGGATGCTTATCCGAGTAGCTGAGCTCAATCGAGTGGATGATTTCGAACTGCCGTTGCAGATTTTGGATCACCTGGTTGATCGACATACCTAGAAGGAAACGTCGCATTGACATGACCGATATTCGAATGCCGATTCCGCGTTAGACATTATGGGCTCGCGAACAGCTGAACAGATGAATTGCGCTGAAACCAACCCTCTTGCGCCAAGCTCTGATCCCTTCTCTTTGAATCTGAGTCGACCCTTACATCGGGCGCTCTTTTCTCTATTTCTCTATTCGGATCGAATCAGGTTCATTGCCGCGTGAGACTTCTGCTCTTCTGCGCGCCGGAAAGCACGAGACGTTTTCGGCTCGCCCTTCGAAGGCGAACAAACCGCGCAGAAGAGTCCACGGCTCTAACAGGGTCTTTTCCGTCATCGGGCTCAAGGAAAAACCCCACTCCGCGCGAGCCCATCTCGATGGACGAAGCGGAACTCCTCAGAACACTCCTCCGGAAGTTGAGCCCTTATTGCGCCTTATGGACTTCCTATTCGCCATCACGACTGTCGACGTTGCCACAAAATATTCGCATGTGATTCATCACCTAATTCGCAGCGACATGTCCAGATCGCGGCGGTAGCGCGATGCGCAGATACCAAGTTCTGTCAGAGACTCCGTCGTCACTGCACCAGTTATCGGACCAGTCGGACAATGTTTACATTCTAATCTTTCTGGAATAGAATCCATATGGGGCCAAAATCCCTCTCCCAGGCGTCCCGGGAATCTGCACTTGGAAACAGTCACAGCGGAATTCCGTCCACTTCAAGGGATGCCTCACAATTCAAAGAAAAACATATTGAGGGGAAGTTTTTTTCTGGAGATCGGCGATAGATAAGCGAGGGGGGACCAGACTCACACGTCAAAAAAATGGGGAGCGCGCACCTTTACTCTCTGAACGAAAGAGGGGCCGAACTCGCAGTGAAACAGTTGCATTCAAGAGCGAAAATTGGAAAAAAAAGCTCAAAAAGTTCGCCATTTGGAGCCTCCCGGTCCGATTCAGGAGCCTCTCGAACCGGATGGAAGACCCCCGACGTTCAAGAGCACCTGCTTCTGTGTCCGTTCTTCGTCACGATATCGACCAGAAATCTCAAGATACAGCGCGGGTAGTTTACCATGTTTGCATTGCTGACTACCAGAAAAACAATGAGTCGAAGTGGTCCGCTGCCAACATTCACTGTTCGCTTCCTTACTAACCACCATAACCACCGACAAGAGAACCACCACCATATTAGAGAAGGGATTCAATATTCGAGTACACCTACCGAGAACAAGTTGGATGTCATCGTTTATCAGTGACTTTTCCGGCACAACTTGAAACTCGAGCATTGCGACTGATCTTGCAGACTGAGCAAACTGTATCTCTGGATTTCACCGTTGACGTCGACGTTCCGCAGTAGCAACACCAGCTATATGTTCGTTGGAATCAGTTTCCGAGTCCCATGAATATTTGAAACTGGAAACGCTCCTCACACAGAGCGAGTCCCTGGTCAGAGACGTCCGTCCACGTCGCTGAAGGCGGTAATTTTCACAGGGTTCCCAACCCTGGCTGAACAATGGCCAGTCAGTCAGTCATTCACTTCTCGTCGTTCTTCTGTCTCGATAGCAGCAGCAGCGAGACCAATAGCAAAACACTGGATCAGCTGGTCTCAGGCAGCTGCGTAGCCGTGACGTCACGACCAATCGCTGGCCGCGGTGGCGAGGACGACGCACTTGGCGCATTTGTTCGAAAGCGTTGACTTGCTCGACGTGCTCCGATCCAAGGATGTCACACAGTCAATGGATGAACAGTCAGCGCGTATCGGAGTGGAATTATTCCGAGATGGACCGTATAATAGCTCACCCATCTACGAGATGTACGCAGGTACTAGATCAAAGCAACGCCTCTCGGGGGATAAGGGATCGTTCCAGGGTTCGTCGTGAATTCATCGTCAGAGATGAACATTATAATCAGCCATCCGCTGATGTCATCACTCCATCGCTTCGAATGATCGTGAGCATGATCTCTCACCTCAGGATATTCCTTTGTGCCCGAAAAGCGTAGATCCCATCGAGTGATCGGGAGGTCTCGAAAGCATCGAAGCTCCTCGAACTATCCGCGCACTCTCTTCCGCTTCGTGCGCATCCCGGGATTAGCGTTTGGAGTTTATCTCCAAATCCTGCGATGAGTTCGACGCCTCGAGATTCGATCTTCTCGTGATTCTCCCCATGGGCTATGATATCTCTCTAGTGACACTTGCTCTGCGGGAGATAGTGACCTCCGCGATCGAGTCGATACTCAATCCGCAAGCGGCATCCTTCCCTCGGCTAGAATCCTCGAGAGGAGAGAGCGAACTGCCCCGTCATCATTGATATTATTGATACGTATGGGCAACTCCAAATACAAGTGAGTCGGAGATTAGGTCAGCTCGGACTGAATTTTCGGAAAGACTATAGTTGGTCTCTCATGAGAATCTGGGACTAGCATCAGCTGAATCAGCTCGAATGACGTTCTCCGAGGAAGCATTCACATCATTCCCCGTAAACGCGACATATGGAGCTCCTAATACTGTCTCCTTCGATGTTGGCGGCTTTTTTTCTTCTTTAGTCGGGACGAGCCTCCAGAGCTGCGTGCGCCTTTGCACGGGAAATATCTCGGCGGGAGGTCCGCCGCGGGAGTATGTAACGGTATGGAGCAGCGCGATCCTGACGGCTTCCTCGCAGCAGCGATCCGAAATAGAGAGTATTGATGAAATCAACTCGAATCCGGGGGAAAATTAATTCATTCGACTGCCAAATGAGGAGCTGAAGCATCTGGCGTGAAGCTCCGGTGCGACACCATGGGTCGGTTTCTAGGCGTCGAAGACCTCTCTGGTGTCAACAAGGAAGATAAGAAGACAGCGAGACATTGTCGGGTGAACGTCGCTAATTATCTCTCCGTAGCTTCATCTCTTTCTCTCCACTATCTCATTGTCTAGCGTAGAGGATGCCGAGAAACGATCTTCCCAGTGCGACGCGCAACTCCTCACATTCCGGCTGTCGAGTATACCAGCATATGAGTGCAAAATGGTAATCCGCATACCTACAAGCCTACAATTCTTACTCTATTTATTTACAATATTATTTATTTTCATTGCTGATGATTCCACAGACGACCTACTTAGACAGAGGTCCAAAACCCGAAGGAGGCCGTTTCTTGAACTTTCACCATGTCACCTTTTGGGTCGGAAATGCGAAGCAGGCCGCATCATACTACTGTGAGAAACTGGGATTCGAGCCCTTGTGCTACCGAGGACTCGAGACAGGTTCGTTCCCTCGATGCTTCTGACCGAGTCATATAATAGTATTCGCTGTTGACGGTGCATCTGATAGCGCTCAAACACATCAGCGCAATTTCAGGCCATAGGGAAGTCGTCAGTCATGTTGTGCGGCAGAAAGACGCGATTTTCGTTTTCCAAAGTCCCCTGAACCCAGGAAACAGAGGTACCTAGACGAGAATGGATTCCGAATGAGAGATTCCGAAATTGAAGTCTAATATTCTGTGATTCGTGTTTGGCGGAAAAAAAACATCATGGTCTGAGTGTTGAGCTGGGTGTTTCAGAGTTCGCAGAACATATGGAAAAGCACGGCGACGGCGTGAAAGACATTGCTTTCGCCGTCGAAGACCTCGATTACATCGTAGCTCTCGCGAAGCGACGAGGTGCGGAGATCCTGAAAGACATCAGCGAGGAGAGAGACACCCACGGTTCCGTGCGCTCTGCGACCCTAAAAACCGTGAGTTCCGAAATCCGAATCGCCGCGGTTCATCCTATACCATGAGAAGACGAAGGAGCTGCCCCTTATCGGGGAGCAAAAGGAGCAGAAGAGCTCCTGTGGAAGAAAAGACTTTGGTAGAATTTTGATCCGCACTAATGGGGAAATGTATCCGCAGTGCGGGGATACGTCCCACACCCTCGTCGAGATTGGAGGCTACAGTGGTCCCTTCCTCCCGAATTTCCATCCGCATCCCGAATCTACGCCCAACAACACCTCGGTGAAACCTCGGAAAGGGTGGGCTTCTTGAGGACATCTCTATGAACCAAAGGTTTCAATCCGCGGCCTTGACGAATTTCGTCGAATTCCGTTCTTAACACCTTTTCCCCCTCCCCCTAGGGAACCTTGCGGCGTTCGCTTCGTCGATCACTGTGTTCTGAACCAGCCAGATGAACAGATGCTCCCTGTCGTGGAATGGTACGAGAAAATCCTCCAGTTCCACAGATTCTGGTCTGTTGATGACAAGCAGATCCACACAGAGTATTCCGCTCTGAGGTGAGAAACTTTTGACGATCTCTGTGACGCTAGGCTCGTGACTCCCCGCCAAGGAGGAATTCTTCAGTTCCTCCTCTTCAGATATTGCCGAACTTAATTTTCTATCGTTGAGTAGAGTATAGTCGATTTGGAGGCGATTTTCTTGAACCCAGACGAGACGACACTGACGCGAATGCCGATCGTATCGCTTGATTCAAGACGCAGGAGGTAGTTCCGCCTGTCTTCTCATGACGTCGACCATCCCGCGTCGCTAATCATTCGCTGGGAGACTGTTCCTCGATGGAGAGTGAAAATGGCACAATCTTATCATCTGCGTCTCGTAGAACGAAAACGTGATCGTTGTCATTCTACACCTACGCAGACGAATTCCCGTCGACTCACGCCCCCGATTTCATCATAGGACCTTACGAATCCGGATTTTATTGCGAAGCATGTCTAACACAAGGCATATCGATTCACACCAGAGGAATCCGATTATCCAACGGTCTGCGTACAGACGCACCTTCGGTTTCGAGAATCCTAGGGACAACCCGAGGGAGTCAAGCCTCGGGACATTTGGCGTGAAAGCGAGCGATTTCTGAGCAATGATATTTCCGGAGTATGCCAATCGAGACTCGAGACATACAGAACTTCCAGACAGTCTTCGTCGTCGGATCTTGGCTACGGGGCGATCCAGGGGACGATTAGCTGACTTCCCAATTCCACAGATCAATCGTCATGACGAACTTCGACGAGACGATAAAAATGCCTGTCAATGAACCTGCACCTGGGAAGAGGAAATCCCAAATCCAGGAGTATGTAGAATACTACGGAGGTCCTGGCACGCAGCACATCGCCCTGAACACGGACGATATAATTCGATCGGTGCGTGGATCATCTCCTCGACATGTGGGCGTAGAATCGTGATTCCCTTCTTCTGTATGCCTAATTCATAGCGGGGTTTCCAGATCAAGGAAATGAGAGCTCGAGGAATGACATTCTTGAAAGCACCAGACACGTACTACCAGCAGCTCCGGGACAAGCTCAAAACATCTAAGGTGATGAGTATAGTGAATGAATAATGAATGAATATCCCGTGATGATCTCGGTGGAATCAAAAAGTACCGTGCCACTTCTTTTCTGAACGCGCGGGGAATCGCACAGGTTCGAGTCGTCGAGGATCTGGAGGAGCTTCAAAAACTCTCGATTCTCATCGATTATGACGATAATGGGTATCTGCTGCAAATTTTCACCCGCCCCATGCAGGATAGACCGACGCTCTTCATTGAGATCATCCAACGCAGAAACCACCAGGTTCGTCAATGATCTGATGCCCCATATTTTTGAGCTGAGTTAGACTCGGCCGCGCGGATCGAAATCTTCAATAGCGAAATTTTCAATTAGGGGTCGCGATGTTTCTCCTTTCGCAGGGATTCGGTGCCGGGAACTTCAAGGCTTTGTTCGAGGCTATCGAGCAAGAGCAAGCTGCTCGAGGAAATCTCTGAGTGTTCCCGAGGTGGAGTTCATAAGCCAGAGAAGAAATTACTCTCTATTCTCTATCCGGTTACCTGCCGGGGAGCCGTCGACTTGTTGAGGAGGATGAAGAAGTCCTGTGGATGAGCCTTCCGCGTCAAGGAGTCGGCTTCTCGCCTCTCGATCCCAGCATAGCGTAAACAGATTATGAGACGGTACCGAAGGAAGAAAATGCGCCCTCGAGCTTCTCTGTATTCACGTGGATTTATTTTCGCTAGAATAGGAGATACAATCCAGAACTTTATTCTGCTATTCACCTCTTATTCTCATTCATATATGAAGTGATAGGATAGAAAGAAATATCGCATACATTGTCCATCAAAGTCTCATATGTTCGTCAACCGAGAGACATGGAATTCGCGGATCAAATGAAGTCGATTGGCGCGTCCGATCGACTCGGTTCCATTCCTTCCAGTTATGGTATCCGTCGTGGATAATATGTGAGAGTACCCAGACTATGCCCTTTCTCGATGATACCTTCCGAGCTAGCGATCCCGAAAGCCCAGGTGGGGACGTACTGATTCAGAGATACATAAATTCAGACGAATGCGCCGGATCCCAAGCAAGGTCGAAGAATGAGGAAGGACCTCAGGTCCTATGCAGTCCAGAGGAATACAGTTTTCCCCACCGCCAGTTTTCCCGGGGACTCCATACTCAAATTCAGAATCGAATCGGAGAGCTCTACTACATTGTGAGCGCTAATCACGTGTTCGTGGACGAGTAGCCAATGGAATTAGATTTGGAGACCGTGACAACTGAAAATGCGACAAGCCGGGATCTGGACAACGAAATGTCCCGAAATGTTCCCTCCCCGATTTCCCGTCAAAAGGTTGAGGATCTCTTCCGCCCATGTACAACTATGCAGACATCCACAATTTCCCTTCCGTCATTTCGCTCACTCATTTCATTCATTTCTCGCGAATTTCCAGTATAGAATGCCAGCTAGGAGACGTATATTATGAAACCAAGCGCGATATCGTCATCAAATCGATCTCTGGATAAATTTTTGGTAAGACTAGAGCTTCCACCATGAACTTCTCTGAACTCGTTGGTGTCCTGCCGACGGAGCGCCGACGGAGGGAAGATTAGGAACACCGGATGGAGAGAATCCAAAAATGATCCGAATGCGGGGAATTCCAACTGTCAAAGATTTCTTCCACTTCCGCTCCCGACTCCGACAGCATGTTTGGCAGTTCCTCACATGGCGCTCGATAGATCGGTAGACGAACTACCCTCGACATCAAGGAATGGTGGCTCTAGCATCGTAGGCTAGTGTTTCAGCATCTTACATCACTCGACATTTCGCTTTTTCAGCCCAGGGGTTGTTCTTCTTGTCGGGAGCGTGGATCAGGGGGTCCGACTTCTCGTTCTCCTCGATGTAGTCTCGCATCCTGGAAAAAGGTCGGATCGTGAGCATCTTGCAAGGGTCTCCGCCGAGGGGGTAGCTAAATGAATCTCGTATACTTGAGCGAGAAAGGAGAAAACCCGGGAATTCGGTAGATTGATCCCGGTGATTCGAAACTCTCCGGCGGACATCTAATCGATGAGTTTCGGACCGAGACTCGTATGCTCGGAATGACTCCGACGCGGGCAGAGCGGGGACTCGAAAGAGCTCCCTGCATAGCCTCCGCGATAAGATACGACGCACCGCTCCGGAATCCCATCCAGGTGCTCCGTCAAGTCATCAACGGCCACGGCCAGCGCAAGCCAGCATCAATGCTGCTCCACGAACCGGGACGAGCATCCGTGAGATTCCCGTTCACAGCCCTCGCCGACTTAGATCTATGGGGTATTTCCGGGAAACTTCCACGAGGCGGATGCGATTGGGACGGACTCTCCTCCGAGACAGAGACTGGATCGCTCCCAGGTCTTGCCCCTGAGACGGAGCCCGGGCTGGTCATTCGTTCTCGAGAGCACTTCCGACTGAGTATGGTTCGTGGGGAAACCATCGCAGTAGAACACTACGTCTCCGAGGAGGCTGCAAAGTCTTCGCAGATGACTTCAACTCTCGTCGGGACTTGGAACAGCGAAACGAATTTAGCCGCCCCTAAAAATAGCTTGGTCCGCCAGGAGATCTATTGTCTCATGGAGCGAGTCTTCGCGAATACTCACGATTGGATGCTTTTGCTCAAGGGCCATCTTTCCATCTGGGCTTGGTAGCGGAGATTCTCGATCTGTTTCTTGAGCGAATCTTTGTCCATTTTCGGTAGTTCTGCTCGGCGCTCTGGGAGCCCTCTGAGAGTCTCTACGAGCGATATTCACACCTAGAAGAGTGCTCACAAAACAATATGGCGCCAGCGCAGGACCAAGTCGGGAGCAGACGACGATGGTGGGAGGCACTAAGCACAATCATGGCGCTGTCGTCTATCGATCGCTCCGGTGAGAGCGAAAGGATCAGGGAACTAGTGCATTCGATTTCATGCGCGGAAGTCAGTCGAAGATTGCTCGAGCTGAAATGTTGACTCCAGGGGCTCCGGGGCCCTGATGACTCCGGGGCAGACAGCGATTTTCTAGCGTTTTCTGGTCGCAAGGGCTATCTGCCCTATTGAGCTCATCTCGCGGGAAGGGAGCGCAACAGGAGCGGCGATCCGTTGTTCATTGCTCGGCGTGGGAGAAAGGACCCGGATTTTGCCTGGGATTGAATTTCCGAAAGGGACATCGGTCTCAACTCCGGAATCTATGAAGGGCTCTACATTTCTCCGAGGTGTAATTCCGTCTCGCCGAGGGGAGTCGCTGACTCGATCCCACGGACGACCACTGTGCGCTGAGTTTTCAAGAAACCGAGGGGCAGGTAGCGTCCCGGTCACTCACCGCTGCCGAGGACGTGGAACGCAATTGCGTACTGTGCCTCTTCGTTATCCAGAGCGGACTTCTCGATTCCAAGGCCAAAACCCCGACTGGGTGCCCTCCTCGGATTAAGTTTCAGTATTTTTTTTGCCCAGGAGATTTTTCGATGAAGCGTCTCTCACTCAAGCCGAAACCCTCCATGGAATCTTTTAGTTCACTCATTTCGACTTCGTGAGATCGCAATTTATTCGTTATCCCCCACGCTTGAGGACTTCCTTTTCATTTTCTCCGTGGGGAAATCGGTTCTTCATGCGAAAATGTCCTCCGTCGGCCGATTAAAACCCGTGCGATTCTGACGAATCGGAGAACCGTCAAACACTGGACAGGCCATCGCCCTGGTACCGAGATCGAGAAATTGAATTTCCAAGAAACAGCATGCTTCGGAAATGTTCCTATGCTGAGAATCAGGAAGAGGGTCAGTTTCCTCGACTCCAGATCGCTCAGAGGGTTCGGGTTTCCGAGGAGTTATACTGGGGCGAGATTAATTGTCCTGCCTCGCATATGAGGCGCTCTCAATCTTTTTCGAGCAGTCCCTCCAGTCGGAAACCTGCATCCGATGAGGGTGAACCGATCATGACGAAGCCCCTCGATCTTCTTGTTCTTATCATCTTAAGCTCCGACCGACGAATGATCGAATGGTTCGAAGGATCGCTTCGTGCGCTACGCTTCCTCTATTCGTGAAACGACGTGGTTTGTTCAAGTGGATTGTTCTGGCTGCAGTCGATCGAACTCTGGTACCTTCCCCCGCGGAAGTGGTCCTCATCGTCACGCGAGCATGTTTCGCAATATACTGTCAGATCCGACGCCAGAGATGGACATTTTATGCATGATATGAACCCGCTTCCTACTCCTTATACTCGATGGGTGAAGCTCATGGTTGGAAGCCGGCCGGAAAATGTTGGCGGAAAGCTGTCGATTTGGATAAATTCTCAATTAGCCGCCAGAATGTGGGAAGAAATCTCCATCGGCGGCATGAAACTGCACATGGTAGCTGATTTCCTGCTTCCTGTCAGATTTGTAAGATAAGACATCCTTGTTCACGAGCTAGCTAGTCAGACAGCGGTTCTTCGATGGCTAAAGGATGTTGTTCCGACTTGTGAATTCTTTACGAAGTATCAGGATGCGATGATTGACCGCATATGTGCATTCACTGTAGACGGGGCTTCATGCAAAATGCATACGAATAATGAATTGAAAGGGCGTGTTGGACTTGGTAAGATTTTGTACATATCGAGGCTCTTTCACCGATGTCTGCATCGAATGCTGACCAACTGCGGACAGCGGCCGATGGCGAGATCGCAAAGTGTCACGGTAGAGAAAATGAAGAAGAAAGTCACGTTTCTCGCCTTTTCCTCATCGTCCACATCGGACCTTAGGAAATTCAAGCAGGGAATCCCGATGAATATGGCGACACAGCGAGTGAGCGCGGTTTGAGTACGCGGTCCACGTGCGCGTTCGATGCTCACGTTCTGCTGACGTAACGCTCAGAAACTACGGAGCTCGGAAACTCTTTGCAGAATCACTGTAAGCAGCCGGTTTCATCCGCGGCCACTTCGCATCAGGACATGTTTGGCCGACGATAATCGCGGCTCTATGATTGGATCTCCCGCATCAGACGGAGCTCTTCTTCTGGTCCTCTATTAGATGATTCCGAAGATTATCGAATTCACCGATAACGTTCACGTTTCTCCGACATGGTGCATCCGGACTCAACCCCGTACGACCGACGCGTGAGAGCTCGCAGGAAAGTCCACCACTGACGAGGTCAGCCGAATTTTTCGAAGAAATTATATTTATTCATCTCTGGTTTGATTAGTCGAAACATTTGGGATATTTCGTGCTGGTCGCACTCACCCAAGGAACGGATACAGTAGAAATACGCCGTGTCTCGCTACACTCTATACACACTCGCCGTATCTCTCTGCACTCCCTACACTCTATACACTACAGAAGTGAGGAAGATTAGGGGATGGGTTACAGGCGCGAGTGTTGCCAGAAATCTGGGCAGCCTAGAGGGAATGCTGATTGCGCAGACCCGTCGATTCCCCAGGCGGGGACGTGGGTTCACCGCAGCCACAAGAAAATTTAGGTCCTCGGGGTGTGGTCGCGTGGAGCTGCCTTCGTTAAGAAGTCTGGGCGATACCGCTCGACTAGCAGGGAATTCCCTGATTCCTCTTCTTCCCGATTCCCAGACTTCAAGCATCGATTTTCTCGGGCTGGGCACCCAGCTGGTCTCCGTTCGTCGGGTATTCTCGTCTAATTATGGGAAATTGTTGTTTTTCGGATCCCAGATGAGAACACTGTGTCAGATCAGGATAGAGAAGATCTCAGCCGCGCTTGCGCTCTAGAACCACGCCCGAAGAGCATTATCGATATTTACTGGGTCGCTGTGAGTTTCCATCCTCTATAAGTGAGCCCCTTCTCTGGGGATCGCTGGGGATTTCGGGAACTCCGTCCTGAAGTCCAGAATTTCACCGTTTTTGTCTGTCCCTGTCGGGTTGTTTTCCGGTTCAAATTGATGAGCCTCGGAGTCAGCTGTTCGGGAATGTCGGAGCTGCCGGGGCCTCGGCCCATTGGAATAGAGGCCAAGGTTTTACACCAGTGGTGGAGGCTTCCATATCCGTTAGATCTGATTCAGAACCGCTTCCCAATGATTTGATGATCGGCGTCTGGGGAGGAACCATACCAAAAGATGCAAGAAGATGTCGTGAAGGCCTCCAATACCTGAAGTTTCTGTCTCTCCGAGGTAGGGATTCTGGTGTGCTTGGGATGGCTGTATGTCAAAAACCTTTCATCGAGAATGCTGAAGCAACGGACCGAGTCGGGGTATCATTCTCGATATCATAATTGCTTCTGGGGTCGGTTTGTGGAGCTTGAGGGAAGCATCGAAGGCACTATTCTTCGCTCGTAAACGCCGACAGGGGCCGGAATCCTGAGCGGATACACAGGTCTAATTATTCCTTCATACGACTACCACTACTCTCGATCTCAAGTTCCCGTCGGATATCTCAGAGAGCGAAGTCATTCGCTTGCTGAAGTCGCGATTCAATTGGTTAGTTCAGAATCATTGGACTGCCGCGGTAGGATCAATCGCTCCCCAGATACAGCCCTCGAACCCAGTCGGTTCATTCCCGTTCGAGAATGAGCGGGGCCGAGGATCCGGCGGAATCAAAAAATCATATACGCGCTTCAACTATCAACGGCACATTGCTCTGTGTTGCTGTTGCATGAGGGTGGATTGATCTGATGAGGCCGTCTGCAATCCGTCAGATATGACGGGTGGATCCCAGATTCTTCCTCATCGCTCGTCTCTGACATGACATTTTTCCGTGAATTCAGAGAAGTGCATGGTCTTCAGCACCTGTTCGTAGGTGGCGGTCTTCTGATTTATCACCACGCTTCCTTCTCTCCCGTCAAAATGGCTCACGTGGCAAGGTATTTCTATCTGAGAAGGGAACGCACGTTGCGCGGCTGCATCGACATCAAGCAGCTCTCCACAGCTCCCTTCTCCTCCACGCTCCTTGCGGTTAGCGAGAAGGCTTCTGCAGGCTGTCCGGTACAGCCTATCTATCCGTAGAAATCCTAATCAATTTTTGTGATGACTCAAAGTTGTACGGCTGACTACAGGGGGAGTACAGAAAATATGGAGGTCAAAAAGTCGGATGAATCCTACCTTCGAGCCCTATCCGCGCTGGAATATTCCTCGTGAGAAATTCCCGTCCGTGCTTTGGACTGGAGCCGCGATGTTGCGCTGTTGCGTAACAGGGTGAATCCGGAGCCTGTTTCGATCAGATTCGCATTCGGCTAACTGCACACCGTGGCAGCGCCGGACGCCGGAGAATGTCGCGCTCTGGCCTTCTTTTCTAGGAAATAAGCAACTCTCGAAAGTGCAGATCATTTTGCAATAGTTTCGATACACCACTCTCAGGAGCGAGAATCGATGGGCCTGTAGTGATTATTACCAGAGCTAGGAGACTTGCACGGCACGAGGATCTCTCGAATGGTGGGCTCAGAAACATTGAGGAGGGGCGAGCAGAGTCGCTATAAGCAAGCGAAGAAGGCTTCGGAGAAGAAGTCGCAGAAGGGACTTGGGTTGTTTCAGGCTCTTCCTCGCATGTGTGCTCTACGCTTTCCTGAGCAAAGCATACTCCGATTCTTCGAGGGTACACCATAGTCGGAGACACGAGATCGACGCCCACTGGACACCCTCATGAAAATATGTTACGTTGCGCTAGAAAGACATTCAGACTCGTTGTGCTCAATAATTATCTGCAGATGTATCATAGTTCACTACGTACGAGATCATAATCGAATTAAGGCATAGAGAAAGACAGGAGGTAATGGGGGATTTGTCAGGAACTTTTCCTCGGTAATCCCGCGATATCGACTTTACGAATGCGGGAAAAGGCACGGATACGGATATCATTGAAAAAAAATGCGAAAATGGCTCTAAAGCGCCGGAAAGACGCGCGGAGCGAGCCAAAGTTGCCCGTCCTAGTACTTTTTCCTCGAACGTGTTGACTGGGTTAAATGGACTTAACTGGTTAGCAGGAGTAAAGTTGTACTATCGACCCTTTCTCTTGTTTGAAGCAGCGGACGGTTCTATTTCCATCATGTGCATTGTCTAGACTTGTCCGAAACTTCGAGGAGCCGTCAAGGTGAGCATTTGATCTTCAGCTCGCAAATTAACCAGCGATAGATTTCTGGCCGAGACTCCTCATCAGTTTAAAATTTCTCCGGAATCTGGTCGCTGTTCAGAATCCCCACAGACTCGACTCTCAATTGGTCGAGGAGAAGCGAGGATGTTGCTGGCTTTGGACACCACATTCGATTGAGCTGTAGGAGCTTCCGATATTGGGACGGGATATTTGGGATTGAGTGCCGCTGTCCCCGCGGGAACCCTCCACTCGCCTCCCCCAGTATCAGCTGGCACCTCGGAGGCGATGTCGGAGGAACCGTCCGATCCGTTTATAAGAGACCCTTTGAGGAGTCTGGAGGGCCTCTTTCGCATTTCACGATCGGTTTTCTCTCACATCCGATGTCATCAAGATTAGCGCCCATGATATCGGAGAGCGGAAATGTGTTTCTTATGGCCGCTTCTCTCTTATATCCGAATCTCTTAGAAGTGGGCGCGACTGTATATCGATCGGCGAGTAGCCTTGAGCTGCTTGCTCAGATTCGGGTAGTACACAAGCCCCACACAGCGCCTACCGTCAGGGTTTCCCAAGTCCCGGAAGCTTCCGTTCTCCCGTACTCGAGGGCAAGGCGGGCGCGACGATCATCATGACGAAGGATGTTTCGAATGGACAGAGCTGGAGAAGCTCCGACCGATTGAAAATAGGGATTCTCCACCATTTCAGTTCCTGGAAAGGACGGCTCTTGTCTTCACGATGCAGACCGCTAAAATCGTGCAGATCATCCGGTGCTGGTGCCTGAAAGTCTCAATAGTAGTCTACTTGCTCATAGTGATACTTCACCCGCTATTCGTTTGGCATCTGTGGAGTTACTGGTGTATGCGACAAGTTATCGTGAGTTCCCGTGATTTTATGGGACAGGGCGAGTCTCCTTACGCCATGGATCGAGAAAGCTCCGCTAGAGGGGAAAATGCAATCAATGATTTCCTTTCTTTCCCGTTCCCAGTTGTTCTACCTGCCAAGCACGCTGCTCATAGTGTTTTGGGAGGCTTTCTTCTCATTCGGCGCAGTGTTCGCTTTCATCACCAGGGGGAATAAAGACGCTCAAGCGTTCTACCTGAAGGTCCACTTCAGCGTAGTATACTATGTATTCTTCAGGTTCATGCACGGTAAGTCCAGTTTTTGGTGTGCGGTGGGAATTCGTCATACCCACTGGTGATCTGAGCAGGTACTGAGGCCACTGTGGGACACTCACATGATCTTCCATGCCTTGGTTCAGGGTGTGAAGTTCATGGTTATGAAAATCTGCCGAAGGGTGGTGCCATGCTCGCTGTGTTCCATGGTCCCGCCATCCCTCCCGATGCTCCTTTCATGATGAGCCTTTCCTATCTGAGAGATGGACGCTTGCTTGGGTGCTTTATCGATAAGAGCTTCTTCGAAAATCCATTTCTCGAACACTTCTTCAAGGTGGAAATTTATAAGAACTTTACCCATCTGATTTTTCGAAACAAGTTTTCTTCGAAGAATGACACGAACGAGCTCGATTCTCTCACCGAATCTGACCCTTGCAGCTCGTGGGCTGCAGCAGTGGCCGACAAGAATTCTTGGAAGATCTGAAGAATGGTCATCTGAGAGGCGTGGCCCCCGGTGGCGGCGACGAGGCCATGTTTAGCAAAAACTACAAGTGGGTGAATGTTTCCTCCTCGAAGGAGGACGTAGAGCACTCGAATATCGAATCGGTTCGAATTCATTTCACGAAAAACTTTCTAGGCTGGAATGGAAATCCCGATCCGGATTCGCGAAGATAGCCAAAGAAGCAGGGGTTCCGGTGGTCCCGATGTTCACGAGGAACATCCAGCATGGAACGCTCCAACTCGAGTTCCTAAGATCAGGTACAGTATAATTTTTTCCGGGCGCATTTCTGATATACGACAAGTCGAGTGAATTCTTCGCCTGAGTGATTGTGAGATCTTGAACTTACTCAGCGTGAATCTTGACGATTCCTTTCAATGACCTATTTCAGAAACCGTTCAACGATGGTACGAGTCAACGAAATTCCCCATCATCTTACCCAAAGTCTACCTTCCCGTGAAAATGAAAACCTGTCTGGGCGAGCCGCTTCTCTGCGGACCTGATGATCAGCCAGAGGCCTTCGCGCTGAGAGTGAGCTGATTAGCATAGGTCGCTGCTGGACACAGAGGGATCGAGCTAGTTTCGATCGGTTCCTCTTCCATGTGCTTTCGAGGAATGACGACCAGGGGTCGACGTTTCAGTGTAAGAGGGCGATTGAGGATCTGCGGGATAAGCACCAACCACCAAAGCAAACCTATTGGGGTGCCCTCATGGAGAGGCTTTGGTAGTCCTGTGATAAACGGCTGAAGATGTTCAGGAGAGTCATGCGCCTTCGTACAAGGTAGGCCACGAATGCATACGTCGCCTCGTATCCGCGCTGCTGACCTAGGCGATGTCCGCACAGTTCAGCTCGACAATCCGAAGTTTCGATAGGTGAATTCGCTGCAGAATATGATGGAGTTTAGTTTGCTGTGGCAGCTTCCACAGCTGTGAGGTGAGCATTCCAGGAGAGGTTGGATTCGAGGATCACACCAAGGCATTTAACCGAGGGGGACCACGGAATGGGGACAGTCTCCCAGACGATGCAACCGTCAGGGTTGATAGTTCCCGAGTTGCGGTGACGGAAAAGGAGGGCAAAGGTTTTAGAGGTATTGACGGTGAGACGGAGGGTAAGGAAAAGGTTGGGGATACGATCCAGAAAG
>NW_003805157.1:0-5852 GCF_000255335.2 Galendromus occidentalis | reverse complement strand
AAGGATCTAGACAGTCGAATGCCTTAGAGAGGTCAAGGAACACCCCAGCAACGTAGGAGCCCTCGTCGCAGGCGCTCAGGATGAAATGCCGTAATTCACAGAGGGCAGTATCAGTAGAGTAACCCGCTCTGAAGCCATGCTGGTGACAGGAGAGGATAGACGCTGTAAGATCATGGAGTTGGGCGAGGATGCACTTCTCGAAGACTTTGGAGAGGAAGGGCAAGAGACTGATGGGCCTGTAGTTGGAAGGATCTGTCCGAACGCCCTTCCCTTTATAAATAGGGACAACGACGGCACGTTTGAAGGCTGTAGGGAAGATACCTGAACGGATAGAGAGATTGAAAAGAAATGCTATAGGGATGGCAAGGAGGTCGATTGAGAGGCAAATAACTTTAGACGGGACCGAGGTAGCGGAGCGAGAGTAGGATGACTTGATGTTTCTGCAGATGGACGGCAAGCTAGAGGGATCAATGAATTTGAGCGAACAGTCGTGCGAGGTGGAGGGGGGAGGCATCCAAGCAGATGTGGCCGCAGGGCGGCGAGCTGCAGTAGTTTCTCCGATAGAGGAAAAGTGTCGAGCGAAGTCATCCAAAATAGATGTGGGGTCACTCGGATCGGAATCAGGGATACTTTGAGATTTGCCCCGATCACGTCCAGAAGCAGTATTGATGAGACTCCAGAGTTTTCTGGGAGAAGCTCTGGTGCGAGCAATCAGGCGGCGTGTATAGACGTGACGGGCGTTACGAACACTTCTACGATAATGATGGAGGTGGGAATAGTATTGACCTTTAAGGGAAGGACACTTGGACCGGAAATAGTGCATGGCAATGCGCTTGAGGGTACGGCTGAGCCGGAAGAGTGCAGGTGTGTACCAAATGGACCGATTCAAAGATCTCGGAGATGCATGGAGCAAGGGGAAACATTGATCGCAGATGAAAAAGAGACGCCGGGGGAAAATAGCAAGCGCCGGATCGACTTCCGTGCAGACAAATAGCTCGCTCCAGTCAGTGCGATGTAGCTGCCGGAAAAACTTGCGATAGTTGGACTGGCTGAAAACTCTAAAGCGGTCAGAGCGGGGGACGGAGTAGGAGGTGGGATGAGAGGCCAGTTCAAGGGTACAAGAGACCGGTAAATGATCGGAGAAATCCAAACATTCGAGAATCGATATGTGGCGGATTGCAGCCCAACCAGTATTTGAGATCCAGATATGGTCAAGACAGGTTAGGGAGGAGGGACGAGTGACAAAGTTATGGGTCTCCACAAGATTTAGGTTGTGTAGGCAGAGGGAGAACCATATGCAGCCGGGGAGCGGAGGTCTACATTGAGGTCGCCTACGAGGATTAGCGGATTGTCTGAGCTAGAAACGAGCTCATCAAGGAAAATGCCGAGAGTGCCGGCAAGAGATGAGTGGCTAGAGTACACCGCAAGGAGATTGAATTTCGAACCATCAAGGGAGACGGAAAGATGGATAGCCTGGATGCGTCCGTCTGACGGTTGAAAAGAGCTTCCGGCCGAGATGGAGATGGCATCACTGGTGGAAACCGAAACACCACCACCGCAGCCCCCCGAACCCGGATCTCTACAGACATAGTGATGGGTGAATCCAGGAAGCTGGTAGATACAGGCCTCACCAGGATGAAACCAGGTTTCGGAGCAGCGAATGATGTCATAACATCCAGAGTAGCGGGCAGCGATGATGTCAAACTTGTGGGATGATCGAAGGGAGCGGGCGTTGATGTGCAAAATTCGGAGGGATTGGGTTTTGAGTCAATTAGTAGGCGGGACATCTTCGTCAGAATGTACCGGGTCGGGGAACTTGCTCGAGGAATACGAGGCAGGATTATTCACAGCAGACTCGCAGATTCGGTCCTGTCTGACCGACCTGCCCCCAAATCTGTCGACAAGGATGCCAGGCGGCCAAAGAGTCGGGTTGAAGAAGGTATCGAATGAATTAGGTTCAACTTCAACGACAAACGAAGCAGTGCGCGGCGTGCAAATGCGATCTGGAGGGCTGAGTTTGGAGACTGAGATAACGTCACGAGAGATCGTGAGACAGAAGTCGAGCAAGGCCGATGCAGAAGTCCTAGGATCGGCCCGGCCGACAAAGATGAGGAACGACTTTGCAGAATCCGAGGCCGCAATGATATTGGACTCCGAGGTACTAACGCCGATAATACCGCCATCGCGACGGACTCGGGACGGAGGTGGAGCAGGAATGGTAGGGTAGGTTGGCTGAATTTGCGCAGAAGAATTTGAGTAGGGCTTGGCTGAGTCGAGGGGGGTTGGGGGGGAAAGCTGAGGAGGGTTGGGGGGTATGACTGTACGGGGAGCGGAGAGGAAAGAAGGGGCTTCTTTGTGGAGATGGAATGAGGAGGCGGTGGACATCGCCGGATTGATAACCGGGGGAAGGTGGGGGCGGGACGAGGTGCGACTGCGCGAGAGCTGGACGATTCGAGCATTCTCGCTCGAGGAGATCAATCCGATTCAAGAGGTGTAGTTTCTCCTGACGTAGCGGAGAAATTTCCTCGAAGGCGAGGTTGAGCCTGGAGAAGAGGTTACGAGAGTGGGGGTCGTACCCGTCACAGCAAGTCGTAGTGTTAGCGCACCAGGTAGCGGTCCAGCCTGGACTTCAGAAGAAGACATAGTCAGGTGAAGACGCGGTGGGAGATTTTGAGAATTTTCAGGTGAGAGAAGTAGGACTTGATGGGTGAGCTCTCAGAACCGAAAGGCACGGAAAGACAGAGGAGAACCGAAATTCAGGAAGAGCTGATTGAAGCACGTCTTGAATCGAGCACGTAGCAGACGAAAAAGATTGAAGCAAGATGATTCCGAAGATGATCGAATTCACCGATGACGTTCACGGTTCTTCGACATGGGAAGAAAAAAAGAAGCTCGCGGGAAATTCCACCACTGACAAGGTCAGCCGAATTTCTCAAAGAATGTATATTCATTCATCTTTGGTTTGATTAGTCGAAACATTCGTGATATTCCGTGATAGTCGCACTAACCCAAGGAACGGATACATTAGGAATACGCCGTATCTCCTTATGTCTATAAACCACAAAAGTGAGGAAGGTTGGGGGACGGGTTACAGGTGCGAGTGCTGCCAGAAATCTGGGCAGCCTGGAGGGAATGCTGATTGCGCAGACCCGTCGATTTCTCAGACGGGGACGTGGGTTCACATATCGCGTTTGCACCGCAGCCACAAGAAAATTTAGGTCCTCGGGGTGTTGTCACATGGAGCTGCCTTCGTTAAGAAGTCTGGGCGATACCGCTCGACCAGCAGGGAATTCCCTGATTCCTCTTCTTCCCGATCCCCAGACTTTAACCATCGATTTTCTCGGGCTGGGCACCCAGCTGGTCTCCGTTCGTCGGGTATTCTCGCCTGATTACGGGAAATTGTTGTTTCGCAGATCTTAGATGAGAACACTGCGCCAGATCAGGATAGAGGAGATCTCAGCCGCGCTTGCGCTCAAGAACCACGCCCCGAAGAGCATTATCGATATATACTGGGTCGCTGTGAGTTTCCATTCTCTATACGTGAGCGCCTTCTCTGGGGATCGCTGGGGATTTCGGGAACTCCGTCCTGAAGTCCAGAATTTCACCGTTTTTGTCTGTCCCTGTCGGGTTGTTTTCCGGTTCAAATTGATGAGCCTCGGAGTCAGCTGTTCGGGAATGTCGGAGCTGCCGGGGCCTCGGCCCATTGGAATAGAGGCCAAGGTTTTACACCAGTGGTGGAGGCTTCCATATCCGTTAGATTTGATTCAGAACCGCTTCCCGATGATTTGATGATCGGCGTCTGGGGAGGAACGATACCAAAAGATGCAAGGAGATGTCGTGAAGACCTCCAATACCTGAAGTTTCTGTCTCTCGTAGGTAGGGATTCTGGTGTGCTTGGGATGGCTGTAAATCGGAAACCTTTCATCGAGAATGGTGAAGCAACGGACCGAGTCGGGGTATCATTCTGAATAGCATATTATAATTTCTTCTTGGGTCGGTTTGTGGAGCCCGAGGAAAGCACAAAAATCACGGACGGTGATGTATGCTCAGCCCGCAAAACACCAGGAGCGCTCGCCAATCAACCGTCTCGGCGCCCTTATCCCATTGATGAAAACCTGTATCCTAGAGAGACTCAGTGATAACACGTGCTGTGCGTGGCGTAGCCTTAGAACGAGTGTCTTTTATTAACCGTTGGAATTGTATCCCGCTAGACCGACGACGAAGTGATCGCGGCAAACGCCGCACCGGCTCCGTTGGTTCAGCGCACTTTCTAAGACCCATCGAACGAGTGCGAAAATTCTGCTTCCGTCAATATTTTTTTCGTGCTTCCGAAGCCTGTCATCGATCAATTAGCGCTCGAAGTTTCCTGATACGTCCGATACATCCGTCGAAGCGATGGCGAATCTTCACGATGAAACTCGGCTTCGGTCTCGCGAGAAGGTCAGCTAAGAGGAGACCGAAATATCGCGCAGACGGTATCGAATGAGCCCCGAAAGTTTCGGAGTCTTGTGCAAATGGCATCTCCGGGGTGCTCCTTGGGGCATCATCCGCTGTTTTCCAGCTCCTTCTCCACGTTCTTTGTGGTTAGCGAGAAGGCTTCTGCAGGCTGTCCTGTACAGCCTATCTATCCGTAGAAATCCTGATCGATTTTGTGACGACTCGAAGCTGTCCGGCTGACTACAGGGGGAGTACAGAAAATATGGAGGTCTAAAAGTCGGATGAATCCGACCATCGAGCCTTATCCGCGCTGGAATATTCCTCGTGAGAAGTTTCCATCCGTGTTTTGGACTGGAGCCGCGATGTTGCGCTGTGGCATAACAGGGAGAATCCGGAGCCTGTTCACACGGGGATGGACGTCTCTGAGAACACTGAGGCGGGGAGCTTGGCTGACGAGGTGGATCCATGGATGGCGACCAAGAGAGGTGAAGATATTTGCTCCGGAATATGGAGCCTGGAGGCCTTCGACTCGGGAAATGCTCCGTGATCGTCTTCTATCGTCTGAGATCGTCGATCGAGCCGATTCACGCGCCCCCTTGACTCGCTCGACAGTCGAGCTGACCCACATTGTTCGGGAGGGATTCCGAAGCATGCGTTGGAGATCGGTACGGCCGGTATGGTTGGGCGCTCCACGCATTCTGCTTTCCGCCTGGAGCAAGCATCGCGATAGCACTCCAGCAGCAGCATCAGGAACCTCGTGTTGCATTCGTACTGGGCTTTCCGATCCGAATCGCATCCGGCTAACTGCTCACCGTGGCAGCGTCGGACGCCGGAAAATGTCGCGCTCTGGCTTTCTTTTCTAGAAATTTATTCCCTCTCGAAAGTGCAGATCATATGGCAATACACCACTCTCAGGAGCGAGAATCAATAGGCCTGTAGTGATTATTCCCAGAGCTAGGAGATTCTTACGGCACGAGAATCTCTCGGAAGGAGGGCTCAAAAACACCGAGGAGGGGCGAGCAAAGTCGCTATAAGCAAGCGAAGAAGGCTTCGGAGAAGAAGTCGCAGAAGGGACTTGGGTTGTTTCAGGCTCTTCCTCGCATGTGTGCTCTACGCTTTCCTGAGCAAAGCATACTCCGATTCTTCGATGGAACACCTTATTCGGAGACACGAGATCGACGCCCACTGGACACCCTCATGAAAATATGTTACGTTGCGCTAGAAAGACATTCAGACTCGTTGTGCTCAATAATTATCTGGAGATGTATAATAGTTCACGACGTACGAGATCATAATCGAATTAAGGCCTAGAGAAAGACAGGAGGTAATGGGGGATTTGTCAGGAACTTCTCCTCGGTAATCCCGCGATATCGACTTTACGAATGCCGAGAAAGGCACGGATACGGAAATCATTG
>NW_003805156.1:0-26480 GCF_000255335.2 Galendromus occidentalis | reverse complement strand
TGCCATACATACGATACTCGTATTTACCCTGTGTCTATGGTCATAGTACGTTGTGAAAATCGTTTTAGGTACATTGTGGTATCTTGAGCCGAGAAATATGAAGTAAATTAAAGCTCGAAAACTGCGGGGTCTTCATTTGGAAACTCGAAAAAGAGTGATGGAGGCTCGGCGATGAGTTGTCCGGCGATGAGTTGTCCGGCGATGAGTTCTCTCGGCGATGAATTGTCCGGCGATGAGTTGTCTCAGCGTTCAGTTGTCGGCGATGAGATGTCGGCGATGAGATGTCGGCGATGAGTTGTCCGGCGATGAGTTGTCATGTACCGGATGATCTCCGAGGGTCGAGGGCTGGTAGGGAAGGTGCTTCTCAGTAATGGGGACGCAAGGATTGCGTGTGACAGGAGAATCTGTGTCTGATGTTTATTTCAAAGTGGCTTATATACCGTCCGGGTTCCATAGACCCTTACAGTGAAGAAAGGAAGGAGTTCTCCAGAAAAAAACTATTCAATATTTTTCTGTATCAATTACCGTAAAATACCCAATAAAAGCCCACTACCTATTAGTAGCCACTCTCCATTACAAGCCCCACCCCTCCGACGGTTCAAAAATATAGAAGCCCCTTTCCAATACAAGCCCCCCGAAATCAGAGTATGCAGAAAATCAGAAACGCAGACGACACGGAGAGCGACTTGCCGATCGCATTGAACGATGAAACCATTACATTCCGAAAGAAGGGGATGCGTTTCGCGCTCATCTCACGAAAGACACCCGATGAGCTAAGAAATCTGCGCGTCGATTCCGTTGTTGTGCTCGGAGGTTGCACTAGATTCGTTCAGGCCCCGGACGTCAATTGGAACAAACCTTTCAAACAGAGAATCGAAGAACAGTACGAAGACTGGTTGCTCCATGGAGAAAAATCGTACACTCCCGAAGGGAATATGCGAGCTCCGCCGATGGACGTGTAGCTAAAATGAGATGATCGCGAAATCCTTCATGGCTCGCGGGATATCGAACGCTATCGACGGTACCGAGGACCACCTCATCCACGTATTCAAGCCTGATGCAGCTTGTCCAAATGGTCTGGCCGAGCTAATTGAGTGCACGAGGAATTTGAAAGTCCGCGACGAGTCCGATTCCAGTCTCGAAAGAGAAGAGACTCACTCCTCCAAGAAACACACGAGAGCGACAGCGATATATCGATTTGTGAGATATGACCACAAATTGTGGTATTGTAAATACCTAAGAGTTTGTCGACTTAATGTCTAGGATAAAATAGATGTCTTCATACAGGAAAATGCAGTCAAGCAGTGCTCCCACCTTTTGTTTTGATCATCGGCGTTCCTCAGTCCAAAATTAGGGTATTAGAAGCCCCTCTCCAATAGAAGCCCCTCTCCGACATAGGCCCTCCCCAAGAGGCTCTCGAAAAAAATAGACGCCCGGGCTTGTATTGGGTATTTTACGGTAGATCAAGGTTTCCTGGCTTACATATTTAGGTACAATTATCGTGCAAACAAGTAGTGTAGTTAACTCAAAACACTGACTCCTGGAAAACTTTTAAGACAGTAATGGAAATGGCCCTGTTCACAGAAACAGAGGTGATTTCCCAACACGATGTGGTTCTTCTGGAGCAGGGCTTTAACGAGACCGAGGAGTTTGCAGGGACTCCTCCTCCGGCCAGCATTTGAAGTGTGAGTGCTCTGGATCCGGAGTCGGAGGTCGCCGAAAAGTCTACGAACACTGCGTGCAAGTGGTGAGGGGCACGCTCGAGCGCGTCTCGAATGTCGCTTGTCGGAATCTCACAGGCTGACAGGGTAGATCTGTCCTCTCTGAAACCATGCTGGGCGTCCGGAATAAGACCGCGGTATTCCAGGAACGGGACCAGTCTCCTGAGAATCAGCTTCGGAAGTAGTTTGTGTACACAGCTTTTCTTCGTGCTTCCGCGCCATGATTTTGGATCAGAGGAGCATCCTTTGGATTCGGGGATCACGATCATTAGTCCGGTGTACCACGGAGACGGCAGCGATCCGCTCTCCAAAAAGTCACCCAACAGTTTTTCCCAGTGTGGGATCAGTCCGAGAGCTGCCTTCAGAAGCTCGTTGTAGATGGAATCGGGGCCGCATGACTTGTTGTTTGGCAGGTGCATGATAGAGTCGTAAATCTCTCCCACGGTGGGGGGCTTGCCCAGCTCATCTCTCCGTCTCTGTCCGGGTTCGGGCCAGATCGTAACGTACACGGAGGTATCTTTCGGAATCGTGTCTTTCCATTCCAGGATTATCTTGGAATGCTCGCACAGGTTGTCGGCGGTGACGGAGCAAGTTGGTCTAACAGTGTTGTCAAGCTTCAGCCACAAGTAAGGCTGCCCTGCGGCGACCCTGACCACGCGCTTCTCGTGAGCCGACCAGTGTTCGGTCTTCGCCTCTTTCAGAGTTCGCCTATAGCTGGCCTTTGGTCTGATCAGCAGAGGTTTCATGAAGGGGTGGATGTCAAAGAGGAATTCCGTTTGGAGTGCGGTCCTCTTCGCTTCTGTGCATTCCGGGGACCACCATGGTCTCTCTCTTTTCGGTTTTCGAGCAACTAGTTGTAAGTAGTCTTTCAATAGATTCGTAATCGCCTCGTTCGTATCTTTGGGGCTCCGCAGCATGGGCTGCTGGAGGAAGGAAGTGAATGCCTCTAGTCCACGGCCAAGTTTCTCGGTGTCGATACACCTTGACGGTAGGTTGGATGCCCTCGGCTCGCTATGAAGAGCCATTCCATTGATGTGCACGGCTATCGGTGAGAGCGACGACAGTAGGTCACCCTCGGTCAGGTTTGTTTTAGTCCCCATGAGCACGACTCCCTTTTGACCGACTCGCCACCTAGTATATAGATTCGGCAGCTTTCCAAGCTGCAGTCTCGAATCGGCAGTTGTAATTAGAGGAAGGGCAGTTATATTCAAGGATGAGCAGTCTTTAACTCGCACTTTGCTGCTTCTCCGGGGAGGGGGCGGTTTTTTTCTCATCGAGTGGCATCTAATCTCGGAAAGGATCAGATTTTTCTCGTTCGAGTGGCAGCTTTCCTCAGATTGTACCGCCAATTGAGCGGAGAATTTCCAGAAGTGGTCAGCTGCATGAAATGGCACATCAATGAATCCTGCATGAAGCAGTGCTCTAATTCGCCCAGCTCATTCCTAATCCGGGGAAATCGGATCCGGCACTGAGCATATCTTAGGAGTCATAGGCGATACATGAAGGTTGAGCTGTTCTCCGGGTGTTGTTCGGCTATGAACCTCAGGCTAGAAACCTTGGATGTTTCGCGAAACGACTTGGGTTAGGCCGCTCTGCGTTCTAACCAGAGTTGTGCGCCACCATCGAATCCGACGGCGGCGGGTGGAATTTTTTGCAGCGGCGCCGCGCGCCGCAGCGTTTCACGGCGCGGAATACAATTCGTGGCGGCGTGATAATTGATACCCGTTACGGGAAGCCAGTCATATTTTTGTACACATCTTCCCCTTTTCTCGAATCGTCTCTTGCCTTAGCTAGAAGAGAGAAGGACACGACACATGGCATGAAGGAGAACATCACAGAATACGGAAATTTCACCCTTGGGAATCCGTTCGATTAAGAGTCATTCTCCCAAGTCTCGAGCAGCGGAAGTCTCATAGGAAAAGCGAATCCCCAGCTGCTTGGCGACTTCGAGAGGAGCTCATTTTTGACTGGTATTTCGAAGCGTTCGATTTGTGGAGAACCACTGAGTTTTCTTGTCTCGGATCCGCCATTTACGCCTAGTTCCTTAACATCTCAACCAAGTAACAACAAACCCTACCAAACTCGTTTCTATGAGGAGATCTCGAAGGAATAAACACCACGGGAACGCTGCGATTCCTTTCAGGCCTCGATGTCGAATTCGTCACATTTGACGGCGAGACGGAGGGCATGTCGACATCGCGTTTAAACGTCAACGTTCTGAGACTAATTCGGAGACAGGGTTCCGAAAAATGAGCTTCGATTCGAATGATTCTCGTTGAGCGATTCTTATAGGAATCTCGCGCTACGAGCTCCCGGAGTCTCTCGATCTCTGACAACCAGTCCGCGTTTCATGGGGGGAGATTCCAATGCGATTCGTTTGTGGTCTGGGGTCTTCCTCCCTTCATATATCACATGATACTAAGTAATATAGCGTAATATAGTGGAAATCTCGGGAAACACCCATGGCGCGCCGCCGACAAAAATCGCCCGCGGCGACGCGGCGGCGTACCCTGCAAGCTTTGCGGCGCGCCGGCGGTTCGACGGCGTGGCGCACAGCTCTGGTTCTAACCCAAAGTGGTCGCGCGCGACAACGAAACTAAGGTTTAGTCCGCCTCACAGTGTCGTACTTCCTGACCATGCTCGCTCCGCTCGCCAGTCGTAGCTCGAGCGGGGGAACCTAACCTGACATAATCATTGGCATTAGCCCGGAAAAACGAATCTCGAGATTTTCAGACTCCTTGAGATTCTCTGCTAAATTGGCGGTGCGTTCAACTTCTGCGCGCAAATTTGACCTGCGCGCAAGTTAAGTTGCGCCAAGGACGGGAGCCGGGTCCATCGAAGAAGGCTTCGCGAGCTCTCCCAGTCGATAAATGTGAATAGAGCTCAATCCTTGTGCCCGTATTGTGAGATAAGCTTGTACATGCTGAAAAAATGCCCGTTTTTGGGGAAGAAACTGCCCATCTATATAAGAGAAACTGCCCATTTTGACAAGAACGGCTGCCCATCTTGACGAGGAGAGCTGCCCTACTTATGAAACTACTGCCCGGAATCTTTTTTTCAACTGCCCGTTCGGGAAACTGCCAGCTCTATAATTTAAACTGCCCAAAATATTATTCCCCTGACTCTCCCAGTACGGGGAACTCCCCTCTGGCAATTTCCGGAATGCCGACAACTGATAATAGGACTGTATCACGCTCGTTGAATTCGCTTTGAAGTCGCAGATTGTATTCATTGTACGCCCTGAACTCTGAAATCGAACCGCCGATAGTCAGCATGGCAAGACTCTCCCGACCCGAAGGCTTGAGATCGAGGGCGTCTACCGCGCGCTGGGAGAAGAGAAGAAAGAAACGACAAACGCGACTCCGATTCGTGCCGTTAGACCAGTGGTTCTCAAACTTTTTCTTCCACGGAACCTTGAGTTCTCTTGCACTCGCCGCATTTCACATTCCTAGCTCTACACTTTTTCGCGAAAGGTTCCTTTGAAGACATTCGAAACACGCGTTGCTCTTCTCGCTCAATCCCTTCGTCTCCTCAAATGAAAGTGGGGTTCTACAATCCTTACTTTCATCCTTGGCGCTTGCGCCGAAAATGCATGAATGATCTTCTGTTGGACTCTGCGTGAGGAGAGCAGCGTTGCCTCCCTGCATAATACCCACTAAAAAAACCTATGGCTCTTTACCTGAAGGGAGAGAGCGGATAGGGTTGGATTTGGAGAGTTTGATGCCTACTATGGGAGACTTCAAGCAAAAAGTCGAGTATGCAGGCTTGGAGAGTCAACGGACAGGCTGTTTCGATCCCGTGTCGTAATCGGTCTCAGGGACAGAAGCCTACAGAAGACTCTATAAACTAAGGATCTCTCGCTACCACAAGTGGTGGCAAGATGCACGAGCTCGGAATTGGGAGAGCAGAACGCATTGGAGATGATAGGAGCGCAGCCTTCCATGGAGAGAGTTGCCGCGATTCGCGCGCGATCGCCAACACCAACAAGAGAGCGACACAAGTGACGCATACGGAATCGCTGCTGTTGGAGCGGGTAGGTGTAGTGCTTGCGGCTACTCACACTCTGACAACATACGTCAAGCAAGAAACAAGCGCTGCAACAGCTGTGGTCGACGAGAACACTATGCCAAGTTCTGCAAATCGAAACTCGGGGTGCGGAGTCCGAGTGAAGGGTCAATCCGCCACCCAGCCAGGGCGGACACAAGCCGTTCAATCCGTGATCGAAACCCGGCAAGCAACACGAAGGTCGGAGCGATTCAGTACTCATCTGACGACGAGGAATTTCAAATTTGCCAGGTGGAGGCACCACCGAAAATCGTACGCAAATCGAGCAGGTGGGATCACGTCGTGAATATACATAGGCAGATGGTGCAATGTAAGCCCGACACCGGGGCGGACGTTATAGCGAAACGAGTGTCGGATTCTCCTAGGGTCGAGTCTGACAGCTCGTCGGCGCGGTGCCGAATCAAAAACCGTACCCTAACACAGAACGGAGAGAGCCCAGCGATAAGGGGTTAGAATTAGGGAAAACTCAATAATGCTCAGCGCTCCAATGTCGGAGAATATATTAATCAAGGATCGAGGATGGTCGAATATATTGGTTCAATGAAGGTCTAGCCGTCTCGACGGGTCACAGCGACTTTCGCGCAAGTCGTCTGCTAGGCAGCGACGACAGACACGAGAGTCCGAAACCACTGAGGCTCCCCGAGTTTTCGGAGACCCGGGGAGGTTCCCGGGGCGTGAAATCTCTCTGTGACCCGGTCAAGGAGACGGCAGTCAGAGAAACCCAATCCATTGTTGTCATTAACCGGGGGGCGGCCGATTTCTAACAGTGGTGTCAGAAGAACGGAAACGGATCCTCAAGCGACCGACCGCGAAGCCTAAAGGGAGCGTTGAGGAATCAAACACGAGGATGATTGTCAGTGAATCGAAGGGGAAGACCGACACGGCTCAGGATGCCGGCGAGACTGTCCAAACGAGCCCCGGGATGGAGAAGCACAAGTCGGTCAAGAAAACCTCGAGTATTCAGCTTGAGCAGGAGTCCGAAGATATCGACCGCGAGGAGCAAGCTGATTTCGACGATGCTTGAGTCGGCATGAAATCATACCGGAATGGGTTCGGGGAAACGTGCAAAAAACTGTGAGGGCTTCTCGAGGCGAAGCCGTACATTCACCAAATGAGGGTGGGTCTGAGCGAGCTAGAAGACCTGTGGGACCGACTGAGAGAATCAAGCAGGCGGATCACCGTGCGCGGACGAGGTTTTCAGAAGAAAAGAACGGGAGGTTAGGGTTGAGACGGAGGAGGCCTTCCGGGAAATCGCATTTGAATTGAAGGGTTCGATGAGGCGGTTGTTGAGCAATGACAGCGAGAAATCCCGGCATTTGGAAAGTGTGGATCCAAAGGGGCCCTTCAGCTCGACCATGAACGCAACCGCAGCATGTTCGCTGAAATACAACTGCCAGGACATAATTCAACGAATCCCGAAATTCGAGGGAGATCTGACCAAGTTTCAACGATGGAAGGACGCATTTGAACTACACGTGAACCGGAAAAAGTGGGATGAAGTGGAAAAGTTTGAATTTCTCGATGAGACGATCGGAGGGCGAGCATGGCAGACGATCGTCTGCTCGGACTCGAAAACAACAACACGCTCTGAATCGCTCTCGATTAAAAAAATCGAAAAAACTGAGTTAACGAGTGAAAAAAAAGTGCGAGTGCTTGCAGAGTAAACACAACTGTGCAACGCACCGAAACAAACAAAAAGCCCCATCTACCCAGTCAGGTTTTTTGTCCGTGGATAACATGTCCAAATTCGTAAGCACGTGTGAGCAATGCGCGAAAAACTCCGTAGAAGAAGGAGTCGAAAACCGGTGTTGTCTCACCGGACATCTAAGGACAAAACTGGCCGAATCAGTTTTGGCCCTTCAGAGGTCCGACAGTGCTGCCTTACTGGCCCAGATCGAGGCAGAGCACACAAAAGAAGCTCTCGAAGAGAGCAAACTGAAAGTCCTCGATTTGGCAAAAAAATCGAGGAGCTGCAGTCACAGGTTGCAGCCCTGCAAACCAAACTAGAAGAGGTCGAGAAAACCTCAAAAAAAAGTGAAGTGGACGTGGCAGCCGAGGGAGTAGCCGAGGCAGTCAGTCAGATGGACATCGAGGAAGGAGAGCACCAGCCGACGAAGACCTGGTCAACCCCTGTGTGCTGATATACACAGACAAAGGACTTCGGAAGCTGGAGTTCGGAAAACCCGAAGTCGTCCTGTTCACTCACTTTGCAGGCAACACCATATTCGGGCAGTTCACCTGCCTGAGCGAGTCAAAAGCGGAATCAGCTGTCTCGCAAATACTCCAGTTCCTAGACAGTCACCCGGAACAAGAAGCCCATGTGATCTGTCACCTAGGAATCGACGACCTGTGCTCCCTGGCACAAAGTGGGCTCAGCGCCGTAGAAGTGGCCGGAAAGATTATCACGCCACTGGCATCACTCAAGCGAAACGAAAGAGTGCTATCAGTGACGTGGTGCACAATGATCGAAGGCGGCACCAACAAAACAGTTGAGTCCGTGAACATCGAGGCCACCAACCTCAAAGAGGTCAAAGGTATGACCGTTAAAGTTATAGACTTGAGACTTATATCAAGAGATCCGAGAAACATTACCGTTCAGAAAGCTGACGATCCTCTGAGCATTCGGTTCAACGCTGTGGCGGACGCACCTCGCTGATAGAGGTTCTGAGCCTCGAAGATAAATGAAGACACAAGACTTGATCCCGTAGAATTCACGCGGGGTGCGCTGCGCTATACTAATCTGTCTTCCGGTGATATCCAATTGGGTGGATATCTCCTGGAGATGATGAGATGAGGACGATAGGGAGATTGAAACTCCGATCGTCGTTGATTTGAATAAACACTCTCGGGGCTTGAACCCGGACGCTGAAGATCACGAGGAGCACTGATGGCCGCTACGTTATCTTGATAACTGATGTTGTTGTTGACCGTCTGTCAACCCTTTCAACTTCTCCGCGACTGTCGCCACTGTGGCTGCCGCAGTGTTCTCAACACCTCTCTGCTCTCGACCGGCTGACAGAGAATCAGCTGACGGGAAGCAGCTGACGCGACGCGCCAGCCGCCAGCGCTGCACTGGTGGACGTACCTAAACTACGCGCGAGCGCATCCCCGTGCTTATATATTGAGTTTGATGGCGTAATATTACAAAATAATGGGACTGCTTGTCCTGGACGAGAATGGCGGATTGTCCGCGATATTGACATTCATATGGATCACTATCCCCCCGTTCCCGACTCGAACTCTTAGTGAATGTTGTGTGCCGATTGTCTTGGTGTGCTGCGTGTGCGGTATGAGTGTTTTCCTGCAAACTGATGACGCGACTGACACCTCTGTCTGTGACAGTCCCCCCCCCCGAACTCCGGGGACACTTCAGGAGAGGCCGCGGAGTTCTGTTGATCACCAAATTCCGCGTTAGAGAGAGCACTGTGTCCCGCTTCAATTTTTCGCGCCAATGAAAATCGCGCCGCCTGGCGGAAAACTCTGTTGCCTCGCGCGCGCGGATCTGGTCTCCTCTAATTCGCTGATGGTCTCGGTGTCGACGGTAACTTCTAATCCCACTGTATCGTGAACGTGTTTGCTCGTCAAGGAACTTCATGGCCGCCCCCGGAGCACAAGGATACGATCGGCATCCTTACACCAAGACTCCCATCGGAATCGTCACCATGCTGCTCCAGGATGCGGGGGTCGTGAATGAGACGTTCACGACCCGCGATGTCACTTACATTGCGCGGTATTTTTGGTTTGATTTAACACCGGAAGAGCAAGCCCCGATACGAGCCCATTCCAAACGGCTATTACAAGGGAGGCGGTCTGTGTGCCCATCCTTGCCAAAAAACTCCGCTTTACACCCCCCGTCAATGGCGCGCAGGCTCCGGCCTATCTTCGGCTGTTGCAGGACTCGCAGACAGGTCAACCCGGGCAGGTCACCATCCCGCTTGAGGAGAATTCTCGAGATGTGGCCTGGCCTCGCGTCCGCGATGTCTACGAGATGATAGAGGGGCTCTTAACCGCGTCCAGGACGCCGCACGGCCCGTGCCCGAACGCGTCCCGCGTCCCCTGGATCCGAGAACCGGCCTGCCCACGGCCTCTCAAGACTATAACCGACAGCCGGCGCAACGATGAGGCCTGATGATGATCCCATCGGTGTTTATTTGAATCGTGTTGTGTTCTTATTGAGTCGGTGAATAAGAGTTTCTCTGTTCTCCCTGATGAGTGTTCTCCTTGGTATATGTTAGGGTGTGATTGGAGATCGGTTTCATACCTGCGCTGTGGGTTCGATGGGGTAAAGTTTCGTGATGGGACGGTTGAAAATTCGGCCTGCGGCCGTTCTGATAGTGCATGATTTCGATATCTCAGGTGTCGAGTCGCTTTTGAGTGCAATAACCTTACAGAGGGGCCAATAAGCCCGGTTGGCGTTCGAATCTTCAAGCAGGCAAATGTCGCCGATTTTCAGCGGTCTGGCCGGAACGGGGAGTCTTTTATGAGCTGATCTCAGATAGCTTAGATATTCGCGGTGGAATCTTTTCCAGAAGGCGTTCAGGATCCTCTGCTGATAGGTCCATCTCCTGGAGAAGATGATTTTATCTGAATCCTTGGATTTCATCGGGCTGGCGGCATGCTGAGGGAAGAAAGTGTCGCCTCGATAGTTGTGCAATAGGTCCATTGGGCTGAGGGCTTCCGTGGAGTCGACGCCCGATGCAACAGTTGTTATTGGGCGCTTATGTATCATCAGCTCGATTTTGCTTAAGATAATCTCGAGGTCTCGAAAATGTGGAACTGACGTCCCGAGAACTTTTCTCAATGGTCGCTTGACTGACTGGACCAGCCGCTCGTAGAAACCCCCATGAGACGGAGCGTTTGGCGTTATGAAGTTCCATCTGATGAATTTGTCTGCGAGCCATCTCTTCACATCTCCATTGACGATGTGGTCGTATAAGAGCTTGAGCTCCTTCGCTGTTCTCTGGAACGATAAACCGTTGTCTGATGTGATCGTGGTAACTGAGGGGTATCGGTTCACGAATTTCTGTAGAGCACCGAGAACCTCTGAGGTCGACATGTCGGTTGTTAGCTCGAGATGAATCGCTCGGGTGACTGCGCATACGAATAGGAGAATGTAGCTTTTCGCTTTCTCGCCCGAGTCATTCTTGTATTTTATGGGACCGGCGAAATCACAGCCTGTGTGGTAGAACGGTGGGGCCGTCTCCAGCCTGAATGCTGGTAACGGAGCCGTTGGGAGGCTTGCGGCCTGGCCGTGAAAGATTTTGCATGTGGCGCAAGATGAGATGACCTGTCGATAACGATTTCGAAGCGTGGCAAGCGTTCGTGGAATCCTTCGGAGATCACGCATTAGTCAGCGGACTCTACACCGATCCAAATAGCGAAGTTCCGTGCCATCCTTGGGGACGACAATCGGAAAATGCTCAGAAATCTAGACGTGAAAATGGAAGACACAGATCAAACAGACCCGTCAGGGAGCGCACCGTGCAAGAACGTCAGACTCTTGATACAAGCACTCAACTCAAGGTTTGGAGTGAGGAAAAACTGTGATGTATCAGAGGTATAACTTCTATCGGGCGCAACAAGAAAGCAATGAAAAAATAAAAGACTTCTGCGACAGGCTCAGGAAGCAAGCAAAGAAGTGCGACTTCGGAGTTTGAGAAAGAGTAACGGCTAGGGACATACCGATCCTTGGAACGATCATCGGAACAGCTAGAGAAGCATGTTTCGATGAAGAGGAGCACACACTGGATCTAGACAAAACCATCAGGATCCTAGAAATGTATGAAGACAACGCTAAATCGCTCAACGAAATCAGCGGGAACAGATCCGCCGCACCAGAAACAGTGTGGGCAATGGAAAAGAACGTGAATCGGAACAGAAACAACTCGTCAACCCAACGATAGTGCAGCAGATGCGATAGGAAGCACCCGCCAAAGAAGTGCCCCGCATACATGAAGCAATGCACGAGATGAACAAAAATGAACCATTTCGCGATAGCCTGCAAAGCGAAGCTCCCACAAAACAACCAGGTGGAAGAACGAACAACTGACTCGACGGCAACATACGACGAAGTCGACGAAATATACTACATACACTCATTGGGAAAACCGATTCAGGAAAAACGATTCGGAAGCTGTGTACAAGGCTGAACGTGCTCCAGAACCATTCGGAAACATCGCTCAAGGCTTACCTGGACACCGGAGCCACAACAGACGTCATAAGCCTCAAAACGATTAAGGCAATCAAGAAAGACGCCAAAATCGACGAAAGGAACAAAGTGTCTCTAGGGATGTACAACAATTCCATGGAGACCACACTGGGGACAGCAACGATCAAAGTGCGAAAAGGCAGCAAAATAATCGCGCTCAGGTTCCAGGTCATCAACAAAAACGAGGATACTCTACTCTCAGCGCAATCGTTTTTTAAGCCTGGAATTGATCAAACTGGCTCCAGGAGAGGAATGCATCGATCAAATATCGGCCAAGCAAGACGATCTCGAAAAACTCAAATCGGAGTTCGATGACATATTCCAAGGACTTGCAAGACTCAGAGAGTTAGAGAGAATGGTGAAGGGAAATTTCGGTCGGTTTCTCCTGAGATGACGATGAGTACTCGAAGAGTTTGATGGGATGAGTAGGCACCTTTCGGACGGAACACAACAGACCAAAGAAATAATACCAGTATAGGATATTACTCCTCAAGTGAAGTCAGTCTTTATTATGTATCTTTATATACATGATTGGGAAGGGTCAGTCCGGTGTTACACATCGGATAATGTGAAAAGCAATTATCGATATATAGAACGCGAGTAGAGCAATTTAAATATGCACCGCCATGGGCGAGTCGTTATTTACGATCTTGCTCAACTACTCGATGCTGTGAACCATGAGATAGGAAAATACGAAATAAAGTCAGTTAACCTGTAATTTCCATCAAATGGAAATCATCGAAAAGGTTCACCACCCGACGGAGTGGGTCAGCAAGTTAGTAGCGGTGCACAAAGAAGGGAAAAAGCTAAGACTTTGCATCGATCCACAACACCTCAACAAAGCGCTCGAGATCCCAAAATACCCCATGCCAACCCTCGCGGACTCTCTACACAGACTACGAAAGACAAAAATATTTTCAGTAATAGACGCCAGAGACGGATTCTATCAGATGGAGTTGGCCGAAGAAAGCGCCGACCTAACGACATTCTGGACTTCGACGGTAGGGTACCGATATCGCAGAGTACCGCAAGGAATATCAAGTGCCCCGGAGGAATACCAGAAACGACAGATGCAAGCATACGACGGATTAAAGGGCATAATAGTGGTGGCAGACGACACACTGGTGTTCGGCGAAGGCGAGACAACAGAGCAAGCGGAAGAGGACCATTACGGGAACCTGAGAAACCTGTTCCTCAGGGCGCGAGAGGTGGGTTTGCGATTTGACAAAAACAAACTCAAACTCGGTCTGCCGGAAGTTAAGTTCCTAGGACACATAATAAGTAGCGACGGACTCAGAGTCGACGAGGAGAAAGTCAGAGCCATTAAAGAGATGCCGGCACCGACGGACGTCAAAGGAGTACAAACGTTTTTTGGATGCGCCAACTACCTACTCCAATTCATCCCGAACCTAGCAGAAGCCAGCGAACCCATCCGGCAACTCACGCAAACAAGCAAATACCATTTTGCGTGGCAAAGCCAACAAGAACAAGCGTTCGAGAAGACGAAGGAGATGATAAGCAGAGCGCCGACGCTCGCCTACTTCGATCGCGACCGTCAAACTGTGATACAGACAGACGCTAGCGAGCACGGGATCGGAGGAGTGCTATTGCAAGACGGAAAACCGATCGCATTCACATCGCACACATTATCGAAGGCCGAGAAGTCTTATGCAGTGATCGAGAAACAATGTCTGGCAATGATGGTGACCTGCACCAAATTCCACAAATACCTCTACGAAAACCCGAAAGTCGTGGTAGAAACAGACCATAAACCACTAGAAATGATTTTCTCCAAGTCGCTGGATGCATGCCCGAAACGCCTCCAAAGGATGAGGCTCATACTCCAACGATACAATCTGGAAGTCCGATACATCCCCGGGAAACGGAACGTCATCGCAGACGCCTTAGGCAGACTCCCCGTACCAGAGAAAACAGGTCACATCATCTTGGACATTAGAAGAGTCTCAATCGAAGAAACAGAACAAGCCGAGTACAACCGAATATCGGATCCTCTCATGGAGAAACTCAGAGCAGACACCCAGAGCGACGACGGCATGCAAACTCTGATCAAGATAATCAAGGAAGGATGGCCACAGAACGTGCCCAGAAACTCCACGTTACAGGCTTTCTGGGCAGTAAGAGACGAACTGAACGAAGATGAAGGCATAATCTACAAAGGGAACGCGGAAGTTATCCCCAGAAGCAGAAGAGAGGAACGCCTCAGAAGAACACACAGTTCCCATCTAGGCGAAGGAGCAATGAAAAGACGAGCAAGAAACGCAGTCTACTGGCCAGGGATCAACAATGATATCAAGAACGTCGCCAGCACATGCGAGGCATGCCTCAGTGTATCAAGCGAAACAATGGAGAGAACCCCTGATCAATAAGGCGGTCCCGACAAGACCACGGCAAATAGTTCACCAAGATCTCTTCATGTGGGAAGGAAATAACTATCTGGCCACCGTAGATGGATACTCCGACTACATCGAGATCGACGACCTCGGGATAAGCACAACTACGTCCGAAATCATAAATGACCGAAGCACACTTCGCCCGTCAAGGTAGACCGAGCGAACTCCACACAGATTCACACCCCAGATATCTCGCAACGGAATTCCGAAAGTTCCTGAACGAATGGCAAGTCAAGCACAAGGTCAGCGCACCCCACCACCACCAAGCAAACGGGAAAAGCGAAAAAATGCGGGAAGCCGTAAAAATAGCAAAACGACTGTTAAAGAAAACCAAAATCAGCGGACAGAACCTCGCTCAAAATCTCCTAGATCCTAGAGCATCGGACAACACCACAGAAAGATGGTCTCTCTCCGGCTTTCAAACTGTACAGCTGAAATCTCAGCACAATGATCCCAGCAGAGGAAATTTTCAAGATTTTGAAAGAGGTCAACGAGTATCAGATGATGCAGGCGATAGACCCCGTTATCCGCGAGCAGATTCAGATCTTGGAAAGACCGAAGGCGGGTAGAGATCGCCGAGGGAATAATTTAGTAGGAGGCTTCTCGGTCCGCAATGGTCTACTGTGTATAGGGTATTCAAGGGCAAGCGATTCTTCGTGGTACCTAAGGCTTTGAGGAAGCACATATTGATTATGGCTCACGATAAGGCAGGCCGTTTCGGAGTCGATAAAACGATGGAATTGATTAAGGGAACGTACTGGTTTCCGAAGATGCGGGATTATACGGCGTACCATTTGAAGGCATGCATTAATTGCATCTTCAATAAGGCACAATCAGGCTCTCAGGAGGGCACGTGTCAGGTGATCAGGCCCGAGCGGCGACCGTTTGAGAAGGTCTTCATTGATCACATCGGTCCGTTGCCGAAATCCGCAGGCAACGAGCATCTTATTGTCATGGTCGACGGATTGACGAAATTCGTAATGCTTCAGGCAGTACCGACTACTTCGGCTGCAGTCCTAATCAAATTTTCGGAGAAGGCATTCATGACTCATGGGACGCCATAGAGATTGGTTTCTGATAGAGGAACGGCGTATACGGCTAAGTCATTCGAGGAATTCCTCGCGGCAAATGGGGTTAGGCATGTGCTGATTAGCACGCAGCATCCGCAGAGCAATGGTCAGGTAGAGCGGATTAACGAGGAGGTATCGCGATTGTTGCGGTCATTATGCGAAGACCCTTGTTTGATCGACGAGATCGGGCGAATCATGTACCGCGAGCTAAGATGATGCCAAATTCGGTAGCATCTAGGAGTACGAGAAAATCCCCATTTGAGGTATTACATGGATATATTCTGTAACAATGTCTGTTGGCGCGCCATGTTTCGAATAGAAGGAGAGTCTGTTTTTGTGTGCAGAGGGCGCTTAGGTAGCAGACGATGGAGAATGATAACAGAGAGAGGAACATTCAGAGTCTGATGGCGGTAGATGACAGATCGTCTCCGTGAGTCAGCTGAGTAAAGAGCCGTGGTTGAAGTCACAGAACCCTCCGACTACTTCGTGTTCAGTAGCCTAGAGGGAGAGCAGGAGAGCTTCTCACATTGCAGCGGTGGGATACGCGCAGTTGATATTTCAGTGAGACAGTTGTGTGACGAAGATCAGAAAAACCCGGCAACGAGAGGAAGATGTCGGAAGAATTCTTTGCGAAGTTGACCAGTACCGGGAAGGATCTGGAGGAGGTGGTCGGAGCTATGAAGATCAAGATCGACGAGAAGGAGGAGACGCCCAAGAAGGAGGGAAGAAGGTGGATCGAGAACACTGCGTTGACTCTGCGCACGTGCAACGGAAGGTATCCGAGGGAGACGGAGCTGTGGCTGGATGAGTTCGGGCTCGCGCGGAGTAACGGTAGGTGGTCAGAGGCTGATACGAGAAGCGTGCTGTGTACGAGGTTGGTTGGGGCGGTGGCGAACCATCGGTTGCGATGGTTCGCGTGGAACCGGTGGGAGGGAAAACTGGAACGGTGACGAAGATAAGTGGGAGGCTCTGTGCGAGATCCGAGGCGAGGAGCTGGTTGTTCCGGTGGTCAACCTTCAGAGGAAGGAAGTACCGCTGGACGAAGGAACAGTGGTCGCGAGGGGAAAAGTAGTGGAGAACCAGAACTTCTTCAAGTTGAGAAGACGCGAGGCAGACGTTGGACAGATTGAAGTTAGTAGGGAGAAGCGACCAATTTCGGAGGAAGATATCACCGTAGGAGAGGAGTTGGGACCGCGGAAGAGAAGGGAGTTGATCGATCTGATAATTGAGTTTCCAAATGTAATGGCGACGACAATGGCAGAGTTGGGACGGACGACTTTGGTTAAATTTTTTTTTAACATAACATCATTTTTTCCAAACGAAGTGAGTTGACAGTGTCGTGCTTGCCTTGGACCCTAGAGCCCGTGTTACAATCGCACGTCAGAGAAGGTCCATGAAAGAAGGAAGTACTGGTGACGCGGGGGGGGGGGAGGTAAGGTTGGGATATAATTGCTAGTGCAGTAGGTTTTCCAGATCATCTTGAGGTATTGTAGAGGAGTAATCTTTTTGAATAGTTTTAACAAATCTATGATCACACACGAAGCAGTTTGTGAGATAATTTCTCACATATTCATCTAGGCTGTTGGAGAGAACACAGTAGTTTGGGACGGGACTCTTTCTACACCTCGTTTTCTTATAATTCGTTGAGCTTAAGTAGCCGGCCTCCCGATAACGAGTTGGGTAGCAATGCTCTGGTCGCACCATAAGTCGTAGTTCCGGGTTCAAAATCAACATGAGGCGTATAGGTTTCGGAACCCGAGGGCATTCATCCTCGACAGGAGGGAGGCCGACTGAGAGGTGCGCGAGGCATTTAAAGCTAAGCGTACAGCTCTTTTTTGCAAGACGAAAATTCTGTCGGTGAGGTGGTAGTCTACAGCGCTTCCGTAAATTGCGATCATATAGCGGATATGTGACTCTATTAGGCTGAAGTATGCTGCCTTCCTCAGTGCGAAAGAACAAATATTTCGGAGTCTGGCCAGGACAGCGATGCCGCTCCTCCGACGAGCGCACACATGATCGACGTGGGATCTGAACCTCATATCGACATCCAGTCTGATCCCCAGAAATCTGTGAGAGGGGACACTCTCAAGAGTCCCACAGTCACAGAGATCTCGATTTTGACAGTGAGCTGTGTGAACCTTCATGCTTGGATCCCGGTGACTATTACCGAAGTACATCAGCTTAGTCTTGGTACTGTTTGGAATCAGACCATTCACCCGCATTCTACGAAATATCTCACTGACATGGTACGAGGCCGTACGACAGGCGACATCGAAGTTCTCATGACTGACCAGTATAGTAGTATCATCTGCAAAGAATACAATCTTCGTCTCCCCAGTCTCTGCGATCAAATCGTTTATATAAAGCGAGAACGGAAGAGGACCGAGTACGCTACCTCGAGGGACGCCGCACGACACCCCACAAGGCTGACTAGCCAATACGTCCGATCGATACACCTGCTCACGATTTGAGAGATAAGACTGGAGGAGGTTGAGCGCAGCACCTCGGAATCCGAGTCTCTCGAGTTTCATCAGCAGCCTGTCGTGATTCACGTAGTCAAAAGCCTTACTAATGTCACAGAATATCGCTATATTATGACGGCGCGCCTCAGATGCCTCCACAATACTACGTATTAGACACAGAGCGGCCTGCTCACAGCTCCGACATTTCCGGAAGCCGTATTGGTTCCCGCTCAGTATGCCATGTTCTTCCACGAAAGAGATCATCTGTTCTGCCAATACTTTCTCGAGCACCTTGTTGAGGGAGAACGGAGATTGGTCTGAAGCTAGAGATCTGCTTATGGGGACCATTTTTGAAGATAGGCATCAGTAGGGCTATCTCTAGACTGGACGGGTAAGTACTCGTTTTTATTATGGAGGAAATCAAGTCATGAACAGGCTCCGCCAGTCCCTGATAATATAGCCTGTATAGCCTCCCCGGTAGGTTGTCGACGCCCGCTGTCTTCCTCGTGTCCAGTTCTAGCAGTCGGGTCGAGACCTCCTTTATCGTCGGGACGCGGAATCCAGGGAAGCTCTCCGTACAGAAGGTTGGGAGCTCTGTGTCTGCAGTGACTCCCCCTACTGCATTCCGTACTGTACTAGGACCGAGATCCGCGAACCACCTGTTGATTTCGTCGACCTTGAGGCCAACTAGACTTGGGTCCAGGTTTGTCCGCTGTTTTTTCCCCCTGAAGTATGAGTTGATGATTCTCCATGAGGCAGCTGGGTCTCCGTCTGCCTGCTTGAATTTCGTCCTAAAGTAGTTATCCTTCGCCTGTTTGAGCAATTTTTCCAAATGGGTATGATAGCATTCGAACCGCAGTCGTGATTCAACCGTCCTCCGAGTTTTGTACTGTCGGTACAACCTACACCTTCTCCTAATAGATCTGACCAGAGAGATCGTCATCCAATCCCTGATCGGTCTGATTCGTTTCCTGACTACGGTGCTAGTGGTGCAACACTCGATTGCCTGTAAGCATTTACTCTGCAGGATGGAGCATTTGGTATCCGGATCGACCTCTCGGAAACAGGGAGACCAATCAGTCATGCTCATCATAGAAATAAATGCCAGATAGTCTGTCCTCAGGAGTCTGTCCGTGCACGGGATCATCGTGGGCAAGAGAAGACCCACATTCATCAGCTTATGATCAGATACTCCCACTGAGTCGCAAATTTCGATTTTCCATTTATCTAGCCTCCTTATTCTTGTGTAGATGTGGTCGATCAGGGAGGCAGAGTCGCTGTTGACTCCCGTCGGTGTGAGTTCATTCTGATTGAGGAAACCTGAGTTGCAAAGCATTGAGAGAGAGTCGAAGACGGTATCCGACTGCGAAAGTAGGCATATATTAATGTCGCCCGTGAACACGCACTCCGCCCCTGAATTCATATTCCTAAGTATCTCCTTCATGTCCGACTGGATGAAAGTGTCCAGGTCTGAGATCTCCTGGCCAGGGGAGCGGTAAATTGCAACAATGTCTACACATAAACTATTAAGTCGAACCTCAGCAATTACCGCATCGCAGGCCCTAGTAGTCACGGGTACGTTGATGGAGGTGAGATCATCCCTCACGTAGATAGCAACACCGCCAGCTAATAATTCGAGATCGAGGAGATCAAAGGAAGTTACCCGGTCAGATGTAGACCAATTCGGTTAACGTTGGCCGATAGAGAAGCCACGCAGGCTATCATTGATCAATTGATGGGAGCAGATATGATCGAGAAGTCGAATTCTCAATATGCGAGTCCGGTGCTTCTGGTTAGGAAGAGCGACGGTAGTTGGAGGCTGGTGATTGGCTACAGATGTCTTAACGCGCAGACGGTTGAATTAAATTACCCGTTACCGTTAATCGACGACATTTTGGACGCTTGTCCGCAGAAAACGATTTTCTCCACGTTCGATCTGGCTTGGGGATATTTTCAGATTCCCATGTCCAAGGAGGCGTCCGAAAGGGCAGCGTTTGTCACTCCAGCGGGGCATTATCAGCCGGAGGTGATGATGATGGGATTATGTAATGCTCCCAGCAAGTTCCAGGAGCTGATGGTTGAGGTTGAGGACCTGATTGGGAAGGAACAGGCGTTTCCGTATTTGGACGACTTGATCGCTGTGGCGACAGATGAGGATGAACACATGGAGAGGATTCGGAGAATATTCATGGCATTGAGGGAGTCAGGGCTGACGATCCGATTGACGAAATGTAAACTCTCCATGGAGGAAGTCGAGTTCTTGGGATTTAGACTCTCGAAAGACGGAATACAGCCGGGAACGAAAAAGACAGCGGCTGTGGCTGAGTTTCCGAAACCAAAGAACGTTCATGAGGTCAGAAGATTTCTCGGGCTGACGTCGTTCTTCAGGCGTTTCATCGCCAGCTACGCGACGATTGCGATTCCGTTGACCAGGCTGTTGAAGAAAGATGCGGATTTCAGATGGTCGGAGGCTTGTGACGAGGCGTTTGAGAGGTTGAGGGCGGAACTGGTGAAGGAACCGATTCTCGAGAGATTCGTTCCGGGAAGACCGACCGAACTTCATACGGACGCGAGCTGCGTCTGGGTTAGGAGCAATGTTGCTGCAGAGAGACGGGGAAGGCAGATTGAAGATGGTTTACGCGATTAGCAGGAAGTTGGACGACGCGGAAGAAAAATACCACTCGCAAAAACTGGAACAGTTGGCGGTGGTATGGGCGCTGGATCGCTTGAGACATTACTTGGTCGGAGAAAAATTCAAAGTCGTGTCGGATTGTAATGCTGTAGCAGCATTGACGTCGGAGACTGGGATACCATCGCCACAGATGAGAAGGTGGATGGAGCGGGTTGCCGAGTTCACGTTTGTGGTGGAACACCGAGCTGGAACATCGATGCAGCATGTTGATGCTTCGAGTCGGGGTCCGTTCGAAGAATCAGAGCCGTTTCCAGACATGGATGTACCGACGGAGTTGTTGGAGACGAGGGTGTTGAAAGTGGTGTTGGGAGAGCGAGAGGGGCTGACGCTGCAGGCGTCAGATAGATGGATTACGGACCGATTGAAAATTTTCGCCAAGGCGAAAGAGGAGCGGACAGCTAGGGAAAAAGGAATGATTCAGGAATTCAAGGAGAAGAATGGAATACTCTACAGAGTTAAGAAAGTCGCAGAAATGGCTCCAGAGTCGGAATCGGGGAGCGGAAAGACTACGCGGCAAAGGGAGGAGCTGAAGCTCGTGGTGCCGGCTCTATCTCGGAAACATATCTTGGTGTTGGTTCACGACAAAGCGGGACACTTTGGAGTGGATAAGACGTTGGAGCTGTTGAGACGGTTCTATTGGTTCAAGGCTATGAGGAAATACACGGAGTCGCACATCCGAGCTTGTTTGGACTGCTTGTATAACAAGGAACAGTCAGGCAAAAAGGAAGGGTTGTGTAATCCGATCCCGCCGATGAGGAGACCGTTTCAGAAAGTCTTCATCGATCACTTGAGGCCGTTCCCGCCATCGAACGGGATGGTACAACTGATCGCGCTAGTGGACGGTTTGTCGAAATTCGAAATACTGGAGGCAGTAAAGAGTACGACGGCGGCAGGAGTAGTGAGGTTTCTGGACAGAGTGTTTCTGTAATATGGGAACCCAGACTTCATAGTATCAGATCGAGGTACGGCGTATACTTCGAAAGTAACGGAAGACTTACTTGAGAGAGAAAAATAGTGAAGCACTTGTAGACTAGTTGTCAGCTCGCACAGAGTAATGGGGCGGTCGAGAGAGCAAATAAGGAGGTTGCGAGGTTGCTGAAATTGCTGTGTGCTAGGGAGGATGGGTCTGATTGGGCGAAGCAGGTGCTGCTGGCTCAGGTGTTTTTGAACCGGGTGGTTTCTAGGTTTCGAGGTTCTTTATGGGTACCTGCCGAGATTCGATAACTTGGGGAAAGAAGTAGAGGGGGCTCAAAGTTGCGTCTGGAGGCCTGCTAGAGAAGTTCAGGACGCGATAAGGGGGAGACTGAGCGCGAGTCAGAATCAGTACTCATACTATTACGATAGGAAACGAAAGCCTCATGATCTAAGGTTCAGGGGTTGGGGACGTCGTTGTGGTGAGCCGATTGCTGATACAGACTGGTCAGCCAACTAAGTTACAGCCGAAGTTTCGTGGGCCGATGGTCATCTCAGAGGTACTATACGATACTTATAGACTCATTCAGTGGGGCAAGGAACAATACGTGTGCACAGCCCATTGTTCCCAGATCAGATGGTACAAAAGTCACCGGGAAAACGAAGACGAGGTGCAGTTCTACGATGAAATTTCCGAAGACGAGGAGGAGAGTCCGACCAGGAGACCGGCGAGCTTGGAGAGTTTTGAGAGGTTTGCGGCGTTGTCCACTCCAGAAGCAAAGGGAGCCAAAGAGGATGGGGACAGAGAATGAAGAGTCGAGCCGAGCCGAAGGGTCATCGAATTTCCAGAAATGGAGGGGGACGAGACCGATGTCGGGAGAGTCGTCAAGTTCATCGGATACGACAAGAGATGGTGCGTCGAACACAGTCGTCGGAAGTGCATCGCATTCAGCGGAGACGATTGAGAAGTCGGCAGAGGAAAAAGGAGAGGATGTCGCAGCAGTTTCAACGGAAACAACGGGAGGCAGAGCGGCGGAAGGGGGCACAGGAGGTTAGAAACACTGTAGCAGGTGCCGATTTAGGTAAGCAAGCGCCGATAAGTAGTCAGGATAAGAATTTTGTACGGAATGCCAATCTCAGGAAGCCCAGAGCGGGCAATTATATAGGGAAATATCCGTAGTAGGAGTCGAGGACGACTATCTGTAGGTAGGTAGCCGAGGGGTTGGTTGGTCACGTTCACTTGGATGAGAGGGCAACGAATTAAGAGGGCAAGGACGACCGAGATCGTGGAGAACCACCACGCCGATGGTCTTTTGCAAACACGAGTCAAGAACGAAGGTCGACCGTGCGCAACAACCATGCGTGGTCTATATTATCACCATTTCGGGAGTGAAATGATCAAGTTGTACGGGGGAGCACGATACTTCAGGGAGCCGGTGTTTCCGGAGTATGAGCCGATGCCCCGAGACCCGATGAAAGAGCCGGAATACTATCATGAGGAGATCGTCGCTGAGGTCGGTCGGGTCCGTGCAGACGGGAGTTACCGGAAGCGATCTGCGGAACTTTTGGCTGCTGAATGGGCCGTGAACGAGGACCAGGCGGACCGATGGGCTGGACCGACGAATATCGAGCGAGTCAGGAGATCCTCAATGCTGAACATCGGGCTGCGGCATGGGAATAAGCGCGGCAGACCTGGGCGGAAGAGTCCCCTGTCGAGTCCGACGACGCGGACGTTGTGGCCGCTGTACAGCCTGCCGTCGCCGCTGTGGAGTCTGCTGAACTTGCCCGAGCCCCAGGATTCGAGCCCGGGTGTCTGAACTGTACGCTGAGAAGCCACAGTCGACGATTTTGTCCGCACCCGGACACTCGAGCGTGCTATCATTGCCGGTTGTTGGGCTACTATCGGAGCCAGTGTGAGAGGCGTGCGACTGCTGTTGCCGGAAAGACTCGCGAATTGGAGGCAGTCCGTCGAGGAAATGCAACAACGTGTACGGGATGGGACGGCTGGACCGAGAAACGTCGCGCAGTTGTTGAGTAAGGAACCAACGCGGCCATCATTGTAAAATAAATATGAAATCATCCGGGCTGCCGACCAACCACTCGAACGAATTGTTTTCCGTTGAATAGAGAGAGATTTTGCGAATTTAGTGTTAGCTTCCCAGGAGGAAAGCACAGATAGCGTGGCCGAATGTAACAATGTGTTGACGGCAGCGCCACACAGAGTCAAGCGTGGCATCTCGAAGTCTCCGAATGAACGTAAACAGTCAGTCGTTGTGCGGACGTCGTCCAGGAGTCACTGTGCTCTCATTGGGATAGTTCTCAACTAGATTCACATGGTGGCAGTTTGAGGAAAATCGAACCAGAGACAAGAAAACGACTCTAAGAATGGACAAGCTCCCGGATAATATCGCGATGAAAACGCGATCGTGGACAGAATGGCGGAAATTTCACCAGAAACTCAATCTCTTCGTGATACCCACCAAAAGAACAGGAGACAACGACGAAACGAAGATCGCCATGACGATGGCCACCGGGGGAGAGGTGGCTCAAAACTCTCGAGGCGTATTTCCACGAAGGAGAATCAGAACATTTCTCAGCTCATATCTTCCGAAAAAGAGTGCAAACATCACAGGAGCCGATATCGGCCTGGATCACCGATCTACGAATCAACCGTGAAACCGTGTGGTTTCAAAGAGCCGAACAGAATGATTCGAGATCAAATCATTGAGGGAGTGTTCAGCGAAAAAACGCGCAGAGAGAGCTTCTCAAGACGACGAAATAGACGTTAGAGGACACAATCAAAATCTGCCTGACCATGGAATCCTCCAAGAAACAACTGAGTGCGTTCCGTAATTCAACAGAAAAAGCGACGACGGAAAAAGAAAATCTCATGGAGGGAGAAGAGAGTGAGGCCAGCGCGGTGACGTCTCGCCGGCAAGCGTCGCGTCGTCGGTGCGGGCATCCAACGGCAACAGAAGGGGATGTTATTTACGGTTGTTTCCGGTTCTCACGAGGGAAAAGGAAAAGAAAAGACGGATTTCGAGTGAGACTCGAGGGGTGATTTCTTTCCTGATCGGGATCGCGTGCAACGCGATGAAGGGGCTGCGTGAGAGTGATTGCACGTTCCCGCCGAATCTCTAGATAGCCACAGGGCGAGAGGGATTCGGGGGAAGAGGGAAACCCGACCAAGACGCCACCACTCGAGCTTTATTGAGGTGCCAACGGAGTATCCGTGACAGGGGAGCAACGTCGAGGCAGCATAAACAAAGAAATGCTGAGTGGGCTCCTCAGCAGCGAACAGCGGAAGGCTACGGTTCGGAATGCGAGAAATGTGGACGGCGGCATGGACCTGGTCCGGCAGACTGCCCGGCGAGAGGAACGAGATGTTCGCACTGTGGAAGAAACGGACATTTCGCAGTGGCCTGCTGGAAAAAGAACCGAGCTGTCAATGCGGTATCGGAGGGGCTTTCGGAGAGCGAAGACGAAGAAGAAAGCGTTCAGTGGGTCTGTTCGGTCGCGGCACCAAACGAAGAAATGGTTTTTGTGCGTATGGATGTGGAAGAATCCGACAACGGTCCAATCTTGTTCCAAGTAGATAGCGGGGCAGTCTGCAACATCGTTCCGGCGGCTCTAGTTCCGAAAGCGAAAATCGACCCATCCCGCAAGCCGGCACTGAGAGTCTACAACGGAATACGACTCAGCACGCGAGGTACGACGACAATCACCGCGACGAACGTCGAAACTGGGTCGGCCCACTGGCTCGAGTGCGTAGTGACGGAGGAGAAGCATCTCCAACCGATTCTTGGTAAGCGATCGTCGGAAAAGCTAGGACTGATCAGCTTCGACTACCAAGAAGTGGAATCGTACTCGGTGGCAAAGATCGGCTCGAAGGGTTCGGAGAAACTCAACACCATCAAGGATGTAATCAGCGCATACCCATCGGTCTTCGACGGAAAACTCGGGAAGTTTCCGGGTGAGGTGGGTTTGGCTCTACGCAAGGGGATAACTCCGAGCTGCAACGTTTCGTGCAGCGTCTCACCACATCTAAAAGACCTCCTGCACGAATGCTTAAAATCCCTCATCGAGAGAGGAGTCATCTGCAGAGTAGAAGAGCCAACGGAATGGGTAAACCGCCTATCGATCCAAATTAAGAAAACAGGAAAGCTTCGGCTCTGCCTAGATCCCCGGCGACTGAACGAAGGCATTGTCAGGGAGATAAATCACACCCCAGTATTCGATGAAATCACCCCCACTTGAGCGGGGTAAGATTTTTCTCCGAATTCGACCTTTCAGATGGCTTCTGGCATTGCGTACTGGACCGTCAGAGCAGCATGCTCACAACCTTCCAGACGCCCCTCGGCAGATTCAGGTTCAAGGGGCTCCCATTCGGGCTCAACGCGGCGCCTGAAATTTTCTACAAAGATGGGGGGGACTCTTGGAGGGTTTGAGAGGAACGTATGCCTTGGAAGATGATGTGCTCATATGTGGGAGCGGAGAAAACATCGAAAAAGCGCGCAGACGGTTGAATTAAATTACCCGTTACCGTTAATCGACGACATTTTGGACGCTTGTCCGCAGAAAACGATTTTCTCCACGTTCGATCTGGCTTGGGGATATTTTCAGATTCCCATGTCCAAGGAGGCGTCCGAAAGGGCAGCGTTTGTCACTCCAGCGGGGCATTATCAGCCGGAGGTGATGATGATGGGATTATGTAATGCTCCCAGCAAGTTCCAGGAGCTGATGGTTGAGGTTGAGGACCTGATTGGGAAGGAACAGGCGTTTCCGTATTTGGACGACTTGATCGCTGTGGCGACAGATGAGGATGAACACATGGAGAGGATTCGGAGAATATTCATGGCATTGAGGGAGTCAGGGCTGACGATCCGATTGAAGAAATGTAAACTCTCCATGGAGGAAGGCGAGTTCTTGGGATTTAGAC